>NC_047089.1:95674688-95832188 GCF_902459505.1 Geotrypetes seraphini | reverse complement strand
ATTCACAAAAAATTACAGGACAAAGGCATTCCTAGAAGAGACAGGAGAGTGAGAAAAGGAGAGAGAAGAGGGGGAGCACAAGAAGGCAGGGAGTCGGAGGTAGGAAGGAACAGGAGGAGGAGGAGAGCAGGGAGTAGGCTGATCATTGGCACTGTTCAGGTGAAGAGATGGGTCTTCAGCGTTTTCTGGAAGGTCATCAGTGAGACTTGAGATCTTATATGGGCGGGCAACTGATTCCAGTGACAGGGGATGAAGTGGCTGTATAAGTGTTTTTGAGCCATTTAGAACTTAAGAAATGCCTTCGCCGGATCAGACCCTAGGTCCATCATGTCCGGCGACCCGCACACGCGGAGGCCAATCCCGGGGTTCCATGCTGAGACTTTGTTTACCTGTATCCCTCAATGTGTTTTGCAAGAAGGTGTGCATCCAACTTGCCCTTGAATCCTGAAATGGTGGTCTCCGACACAACCCTCTCCGAGAGAGCATTCCAAGCGTCCACCACTCGCTGTGAGAAACAGAACTTTCTGATATTTGTCCTGGGCCTGGTGCCCCTCAGTTTCAGTCCATGACCCCTTGTCCAAGTCACATTTGACAATGTGAATAACGATGTTACTTGCTCTATTTTGTCAAATCCTTTTAGTATTTTGAAAGTCTCTATCATATCCCCTCGCAGCCTTCTCTTCTCGAGGGTGAACAATCCCAGTTTTTCGAGGCATTCATTGTAGCTCAAATTCTCGATGCTTCTTACTAGCTTCGTGGCTCACCTCTGCACCCTTTCCAACAGGGTTATATCCTTCTTCAGGTAGGGAGACCAATGTTGGATACAGTATTCCAAGTGTGGTCTGACCATTGCTCTGTAAAGCGGCATTATGACGTCCGCCGATCTGCTCGTGATTCCTTTCTTTATCATGCCCAACATCCTATTTGCTTTCTTTGCCGCCGCTGCGCATTGGCTTCAGGTTCTTGTCTATCATTTCCATTAGGAGGGATCTTCCTGCAAGGATATGCAGACGTTTCTCAGTTTCAGAGCGGAGTGAACGGACAGGAGTGTACTGTGGGAGTTTGGATATGATATAGGCTGGGGTGGTGAGGTGGAATCTCTTGTAGGCCATTACAAAGGCTTTGAATACACAGCGCATGTTAATCGGCAGCCAGTTGCTGAGACTGGGCGTCGTATAAAGAATCCAGCCCTAAAAGTTTAATTGCTTACACTAAGGGCTGTCAATTGCCACTAATTGCCTGGCACTTATATGGGGAAGCTGCTGAGGATGCTGCTCTTTTGTCTATTTTTATTAAATTTGAGCTCCTGATATATATTTGTCAGCAAATATGCATGTAACTATTTGATTTCTTGTATGTATTTTGCATAATGTTCTGCAGAAACATTCCACATGGGCTCTTAACCTTCTTGTATAGTTTTGAGAAATGGTAACATCTATTGGCAGGATGCTTTTTTATGTCTTTTTTTTTTAAGCTGCAAGCTGTGATGGGAGTTGGGGGCTCTTCAGTGTCAATGAAACTACTAGGACCCTTTGGCCTCTCTTTAAAAATAAAAGGCAAGATCAGAGAGAATAAACAGCATCAGAAGAACAACAAAAAAGTGGAGTTAGCCATGGAGTAAGATAAAGGAATTGGCTTTATTGACAACTTGACATGGACTGCGTTTGGGCAACTAGCCTGCATCGAGGGTTAGCCAATTACAGAGTTATTAATACAGTGCTTCTTCTGATATATACATTTTATTTAGTCAGTTGATCCCAAATAGGAATATGCCACAGAGTTCTCAGTCTAGCAAAAAAATAACTAAAACTTTACCTTATAAAAACAAATCTAGAAATACTTTTTCACAGATCTATTAAAAGCCATCATTATTGAATTGTTCTGCATGACTTGAAGGCTTATTTTTTATAGAACGTCTAGGAACTAGAACATCAGAGTCTGGTCATTTCCAGAGCCTTTTGTAAAATATGTATAAGGACACTAGTAGAGCTGTACCGAATACAGTGGTACCTTGGATTACGAGCATAATCCGTTCCAGGAGCATGCTCGTAATCCAAAATGCTCGTTTATCAAAGCGAGTTTCCCCATAGGAAATAATGGAAACTCGCTTTGATGTGTTCCCCCCCCCCCCGAGAACCGGCATTGCTCCCCTCAAAGGCCCCCCCCCCGCGATCTGGCACCCCCCCTGCCTCGAACCGGCACCCCCCAGCCACGATCTGACCCCCCCCCCCGACACGATTGGGCACCCCCTGCCATGATCCGACATCCCCCGACACAATTGGGCACCCCCCCCCCCCACTGCTTCTTACCCTCATCTGGGCACTCTTGAAAATCGGCCTCCTCTGCTGGGCCTTGAGCATCTGAGCATGCTCAAGGCCTGCGAGTTCACGTCCAGAACGTGAACTCGCAGGCCTTGAGCATGCTCAGATGCTCAAGGCCCAGCAGAGGAGAAGGCCGATTTTCAAGAGTGCCCAGATGAGGGTAAGAAGCGGCGGGAGGGGGTGCCCAATTGTGTCAGGGGGGTGCCCAATCGTGGCGGGGGGGGGTCAGATCGTGGTGGGGGGTGCTGGTTCGAGGCAGGGGGATGCCGGATCACGGGGGGGGGGTGCCGGATTGCGGGGGGGGGGGGTGCTCGTAAATCGAGCCATGCTCGGTTTCCGAGGCACCGATTTTGCAAATGTTTTGCTCGTCTTGCAAAACACTCGCAAACCGGTGCACTCGTAAACCAAGGTACCACTGTATTTGGATTTTATTTGACCATGAATAGTGTCCCAAATAGATTATTCATATTTAGCTGAATAGTAAAATGTGCTATTCAGTATAGCTTTAAGACATTAGCAAATACAAGTGCAGTGGTGAAACCCATTTGACAAACATGTCCCCCCAAAATGGCATCACTTGGGCTGAGAACTTTGGAGAACTGTGACTCATTGTGATCCTGGGCAAGTTACCTATCCTTCATTGCCCTGGTTGAAAAAAAAAAAAAAAAGCTTAATTCAGATAAAATATCTACATATAATAAAAGTAAACTCATTTTGGTTGTACCTCAAAAGGCAGTACAGTATATCAAATCCATGACACTTTACCCATTTTACATATATAAGGAGCAGTAACCACACATTGGGCTCCTTTTATCAAGGTGCACTACAGGGGTTAGTGCGTTGGACATTTCATCACGTGCTAACCCCCGCGGTACACCAAAAAACTAATGCCTCGTCAATGGAGGCATTAGCGACTAGCATGGCAAGCGGTTGAAAGCATGGTATTCCGCGCGTTAACCGCCTACCGCAGCTTGATAAAAGGAGCCCATTGTCTAGTAAGGAATTGAGTGAATTTTTGTTATTTTTTTATAGTTTTATAGGTGGCAATGAGCATACTTACTCTGGAACCTGGTAGAGACCCCAGGTTCACATGTACCTTGGAGTAGATGTAAATACTGATGTGAAAAGTTTGTGAAATACATATATGGATTTTTCATTTTATAATGAGAATTCCTGTTTTCTTAGACTGCCAAAACCACATTTTGCAGCTCCTATATGTTATAATACATTGTAAAATTGTCAGTTACATGGGCATGCTGTTACAAGTCTTAAATCTGTTTACATGTGTAAATGTTGTGCAATCCTTCTAACATGGCCTCTTATGTATCCATAGCATCTCACTGTTAATGATTTTGAATCAGCTTTTGCTTTCAGTAGACCACATTCAGAAGTTACTGTAACATATTTGTACAGCTTCATGTGCTTAAAATATACAAAATGCCAAAATGTTAGTGCTTTTCAACATTCTATTGGGCAAAATCCCTTTTTGGAAAATAATTTTACACTTTAGTATATCCACCTCTGAATTGTAAAGCAAGAAACAGGTTTGTGTAACAGGTTAACTCGATCATGTTGTCAATGGCAGTAACTTATCCTGCATTGTATCAGTACAGGAAAATTAGGACTGGATCAGTTTGTCATCCGATATTACATTAATGAAATGCAGTGAAATCCAAGTACTTTTCTAAATGATTAGGTCTGAAGCCAGAGCTATTGATAGGGGATACAATTGGTTCTCGTAAGGTAGTGAGGTAGCAGAGAGCCGACATTTTAGCAAAGCTGCCAAAACTGTTACTGTAGGGGTAGTTTTTTTAGGGCATGTTTAAGAAAACTTTCATGTAATTAGTTAGATTGTTCTCGACGGGCGGTATATCAAGAACTAATTAAACTTGAAACTTAAAAAACTGTGTGAATCAAACTTTTCTTGTTTTCTAGCAGAACAGCCTCCACAGCAGTGATAAACATTTGCTTAATACTTTTATGTAGTGTCTAGTGGTCAATCTCATATTTTTTAAAAATGTGAATTTATCAACTGCTTTATCATCTTTTATATGATATAATGAAGGTGCAAGGTATGCAGTTTGTAGGTTTTAGTACTGTCTTTCCATATGCTGGGTGCATATTTAGTAGGGGATTGGTAAATTGCTTTAAGAACAACCTTGTTTCCCCGAAAATAAGCCCTATCATGATTTTTAAAGATGCTCCTAATATAAACCCTACCCCAAAAATAAGCCCTAGTTAATATCAACCCCCAAATGTCCCTGACACTTCTTGACTCTATCCCTAACACTAGTGCTGCCTGATTTGCTGAGAAAATTGAACTCATCAATTCAGCAACCCCAACCCCTGCTACTTTAAGAGGCCTTGGAGCGGAGGTATGTCAGTCTCACATTGGGAGGGTCAGTGGGGTTCTGCTGCACAGGGGGATGGGAGGAAGGGATAGAAAGGTGCTGTACAAGGGGATGGGTGAGAGGGGAGGCAAGATGCAGCACTTGAGGAGAGGGAGAAAAAAAGAGGAAGAAATGGGGTAGAGAAGTGGAAGGGAGAGAGGATAGTTGAACATAAAAAAATAAGACATCCCCTGAAAATAAATCCTAATGTGTTTTTTGGACCCAAAATTAATAAAAGACACTGTCTTTTTTTGGGAGGAAACACGGTACTACTGATGCTTATAGTGCTGGCACTAATATTTGGTAAATGGGTCTCCAAATGTATCTACTTCTGGAAGCAGGTGCCAAGAGGAACAAAATACTTGGGCCCTGCAAGTTGATCTCTCTCTGGTTTATAGTCTAGTAGTACAATAATGTCATTGCCCCATGTGGCAAATGGCATAAGCTATTGTAAAACTATTTGTCTTTGTGATTAAGACATTGCAACAATCTGCAACACTAACCAATTACTTTTTTGTTAATTTAATTATAGCAGGAAAGAAGAGAATAGCATAATAGAAATTCTTGTCAGAGGGAATATTCAAAATGTAAATTGAAAAGCCTTGAACATTTTATTGCTGTGGCTGGCTGATTTGCTCTTATTTTCAACTTCTCAAGATCACCAGTTTTAGTGGTTCAAAATTTGTCTCTGGTGACAATCCCTGTTCTATATAAATGTAAAAATGAACACTTCAGGGGCCCTTATCAGTTGGTTCTTTTAGGCAGTGTAAATAAAGCTGAATCCTCAGCTTTCAAATTAAAACTGGTAACCTTGGGCAGCCAGGGATTCTATGAAAGAAGGGCAAAAAGCTTTTACTCGCCTCAAGAACAGGTTGTGTCTCTGGAATGCTTCTGGGACTAAAGAGATCAATTAAGTGTGTATAAACAAACAGTTGGAAAAAAGCTACTAAAACAACAGAGGAGAATGCTCTCTATTGGACTCCAGAGGCCTGTGGGAGCGAAGTTTCATTAACTGGATCTGAAGTCCTGTGGCCTTCTATAAACAGGCATTAATTAAAGTATATATATATAAAAAAATAAAGTTTCAAACCTTGCAATATGTTAATGATCATATGATTCAGGGCCTGGGAAGGAAAGGTGCAGCAGAGGTCATAAAATAAGCATGAAGCATTTAATATGAGTGCTTGGCAGGGATTTCTGCAAATTAGTTGGTTATTTGCTGGTCCAGAGCAAATTAAGGTGATTTTGCTTCACTTGCTAATTTTTTATGTGCATGCTTGGC
This sequence comes from Geotrypetes seraphini, assembly GCF_902459505.1. Lineage (NCBI taxonomy): Eukaryota > Metazoa > Chordata > Amphibia > Gymnophiona > Dermophiidae > Geotrypetes > Geotrypetes seraphini. Next base: position 95,826,195 of record NC_047089.1, on the reverse strand, counting down.
AAAATGTTTTTCACAAATGGATGAAGGTTATTGTTAATGGTATAATGAGAAATGTTAACATATTTAGATAAAACAGCACATTGTGACACATGGAACACAGGCATACTTTGATTTTGTGTCTGTATGCCTCTCCAGTACTGTTAATGATACAATAAACTATATGTTCCTTTGGACTGTTTCGAAAGGTACAGTTATGCTTGTTAACATGATATCAAATTATGAAAATAGCCTGAGCATTTTTCTGGTAAATACCATCAACAGTGAGCAAAAAGGAACTATTTTAGAAATATGCATTGGGTGGAAAAATGAGATATTTTACACAATCAAATATTTTGAAATCTTATCAGAAGATGATGCTGTGCATTGGAAGTGGACTGATAGTGATCTGGGTCCTTGGGCACTAAGACCATGATTGGCAACTGCCCACAAAAGTGGTTCTGATTACATGTCAATCACATGACAAAACACCATTTATAAAATCACTGCTATGTCACAGATAGGCACCAGAAATGTAGGCCAGGCCTACATTTTCAGCACCTATGATGAGAATCTTGACTACGGAGGAGCCTACTGACGCCTAAGGATACTTCCAGTGTTAACCGCACCTATTTTACCCTTAGGCACCTGTAGGCACCTCTGTAGTCACGATTCTAGTGCTGTTTATGTGAAGACACCATCTTTTTTTTTTTTTAAAATGAGAATTTAATAGCTTTTAAATGACACAATTATCAGATTGATTAAAGACAATTAAACCAATTTAAAAATGGCACCTAACTTAGTGGCACCATTTATAGAATTTGGGCCTAATGATCATCTATCAAAATGATTAAACTAGATGGAGGCTAAGGAAGAGTGGGCCTCCTATTGTTGTGGGCCCTTGTCCCAATGGTCAGTCTGCCCCTGCCATACATTCACTTAGGCTCACTTCAAAACCTTGAAACTCATTTTTATTGTTTCTGATTCTACCAGCTCTGCTGACAACTTTTTGCCATACTTATTAACTAAGTTATTCGGACATCTGGAAAATGCCAGTCAATAAAAAGACCCCACTGTGTGAGTATTACTTTGGAAAACCCAGCACATTTCTTTGCTCTCATAATAGGGAAAATTTCCTCCTTTTTTATAGGATGCATCTGCATCACTTGCAAGAAAAATTTGGATCTGTCTGAAACCTATGTGCTGTGAATTGCTTTCTGAGGATGAGTTTCTTCAGTTTTATTATGAGAAGTTTTAAAGACAAGTGTTTGGTATTACTAAATTGTAAAAGAAGGCAAAGTACTAGGAAACAAAACTAAAGTTGTTTTGGGGTTATAGCAGTTATAGATGGACAAACTACAGTCAAGAAAATTTCATGACTGTGTAAAATGAGCAATGATGACATCTGTGGATGCAAGTCTGTTCATATCTTTTGTGAATCCTTTTGGGAAATAAATATCTCTGAACATTCGGTGAAGTGAAACTCACTCAATAAATCAACCTGACACAATAACACTTCTGGCACATGAGCCTCACTGCATTGAGCACCACCTACCCCTCTATGTTCTTGTGCAACCAAATGGTGTCTCCCTGCAGACCTCTAAATCAAATTGGCTCACACAAATTCAGGGAGAATTTATTGAGAACTGGTTTTCTCCTGCAAAGACATAACTTATTAAATGAACTGGAATGATAGCATGTTTTGACCCTTTAAGTCTGAACAGGGCTCAGAAACACATTAGAAAGGCAAATTTTGCAGAAATTGAAACTTAAGTGGGTGTGCTAAATTTAAGCTTTCTAAATCTACCATCTGTTAGCAATGAATGTGTACATTTCAAAATGGAAGAATCAAGTGAGAACAGGGCAGTCTGCTGTAATACAGCAGTATCTTAAAGTTGGAACTAATGCCAATGGACAATGATAATTTTAACTGAAAGACAAATGGCTCCTACAAGAATCTGAGCAAGCTTAGTATTCCATTGGGACTACTGATTTCCCACTAGAGGTGACTTTTTTTTTTTTTGCCTAGCAGGTTCCTCCTGTTCCTTTGGGCCTTCAGCTCAGTTGGAACTATGGCTAGGATCCTGGTACTGTAAATGTTTGTTTGCTTCTAAGCAGCAAATATTCCACCTATTTATATTTAAATGCCTTTCCCACAATATGATTGCTATAGTAGTGGTCCTCAGTTAGGGACAGTGTTCCAGGGTGCCTACATAGTAACATAGTAGATGACGGCAGATAAAGACCCGAATGGTCCATCCAGTCTGCCCAACCTGATTCAATTTACATTTTTTTAATTTTTTCTTCTTAGCTATTTCTGGGCAAGAATCCAAAGCTCTACCCGGTACTGTGCTTGGGTGCCAACTATCGGAATCTCCGTTAAAACCTACTCCATCCCATCTAAACCCTCCCAGTCATTGAAGCCCTCTCCAGCCCATCCTCCCCCAAACGGCCATATACAGACACAGACCGTGCAAGTCTGCCCAGTATTGGCCTTAGTTCAATATTTAATATTATTTTCTGATTCTAGATCCTCTGTGTTCATCCCACGCTTCTTCGAACTCAGTCACCGTTTTCCTCTCCATCACCTCTCTCGGGAGCGCATTCCAGGCATCCACCACCCTCTCCGTAAAGTAGAATTTCCTAACATTGCTCTTGAATCTACCACCCCTCAACCTCAAATTATGTCCTCTGGTTTTACCATTTTCCTTTCTCTGGAAAAGATTTTGTTCTACGTTAATACCCTTCAAGTATTTGAATGTATGAATCATACCTCCCCTGTCCCTCCTTTCCTCTAGGTATACATATTCAGGGCTTTCAGTCTCTCCTCATACGTCTTCTGGCACAAGCCTCCTATCATTTTTGTCACCCTCCTCTGGACCACTTCAAGTCTTCTTATGTCCTTGCCAGATACGGTCTCCAAAACTGAACACAATACTCCAAGTGGGGCCTTACCAATGACCTGTATAGGGGCATCAACACCTTCTTCCTTCTACTGGCTATGCCTCTCTTTATACAGCCCAGCATTCTTCTGGCAGCAGCCACTGCCTTGTCACACTGTTTTTTTTGCCTTTAGATCTTCAGACACTATCACCCCAAGGTCCCTCTCCCCGTCCGTGCATATCAGCTTCTCACCTCCCAGCATATACAGTTCCTTCTGATTATTAATCCCCAAATGTATTACTCTGCATTTCTTTGTATTGAATTTTAGTTGCCAGAAATTAGACCATTCCACTCCCTCTTTGGTGTCTACTCTGTTACAAATCTTGGTATCATCTGCAAAAAGGCACACTTTTCCTTTTAACCCTTCAGCAATGTCGATCTCAAACATATTGAACAAGATCGGCCCCAGCGCCGAACCCTGAGGGACTCCACTACTCACCTTTCCTTCCTCCGAGTGATTTCCATTAACCACCACCCTCTGGTGTCTATCCGACAGCCAGTTTCTAACCCAGTTCACCACTTTGGGTCCTAACTTCAGCCCTTCAAGTTTGTTCAACAGCCTCCTATGAGGAACCGTATCAAAGGCTTTGCTGAAATCTAAGCATATTACATCTAGCATATGTCCTCAATCCAACTCTCTGGTCACCCAATCAAAAAATTCAATCAGGTTCGTTTGGCACGATTTACCTTTTGTAAAGCCATGTTGCCTCGGATCCTGTAACCCATTAGATTTAAGGAAGTACACTATCCTTTCTTTCAGCAACATTTCAATTATTTTTCCAACAACCGAAGTGAGGCTTTTATTCCAGATTCTCCCTAATCCCCAAGAAGACACAAGGTCTCCACCCTATTCTCAACCTCAGATCACTCAATGCCTGTCTCAAGAAAGAAAAATTCAGAATCTTCCTACCTTCCAACTCGCACCATTTTATACCTATTAGGCCACATGGCAGCCTCATTTTCCCTAGTACCGCATGAAAGGCTCCACTGGAATCAATGAACTCAGTCACTCTCAAACATGATCCCTGTCACAGAAAATATTAAGGCTTTGCTGGTGGATCCATTTCAACATCCACTTACTCTGCGTACTAACATAGTAAATGACGGCAGATAAAGACCTGCACGGTCCATCCAGTCTGCTCATAAGTTATACCCATTAAAAAATACATGTTTAGATTAACTTGTCTCTTCTTTGATATTTCTGGGCCGTAGACTGTAAAGTCTGGTATTGTCCTAGGTTCCAAATGCTGAAGTTGCTGTCCAAGCTCACTCCAGCCTATCCAACCATCCTGTTGTTTGCAGGACATCTACCGTAAAGTCTGGCCAGTAACATCCTCCTGTTCCATATTAGTGGAGTTCACATTGATGCCCACCCTAACCGAATCACCATATATGGAACACAGAATGTGCAGGTTTGTCCAATACTGACCTTAGTTCTTTAATTTACATCCTTCATTTTCTAATTAGAGATATTCTATTTTTATCCCACGCTTTTTTTGAATAACATCACTTTTTCCTCTCCACCACTTCCCTCGGGATGGCATTCCAGGCATCTACCACCCTCTCCGTGAAGAAAAATTTCCTAACATTGCTCCTGAGTCTTCCTCCCCATAACCTCAAATTATGCTCTCTAGTTTTACCATTTTTTCTTCTCTGGAAATGATTTGGTTCTTTATTAATGCCTTTCAAGTATTTAAACGTCTGTATCATATCTCCCCTGTTCCTCCTCTTTGTACATATTTAGATCTTCCAGTCTCATCTCATACTTCTTTTGGTTCAAACTTCTTGCCATTTTTGTTGCCGTCCTCTGGACTGCTTCAAGTCTCTTTATATCCTTCACCAGATACGGCCTCTAAAACTGAACACAATACTCCAAGTGCAGCCTCACCAACGACCTATATAGGGGCATCTATATCTCCCTTCTTCTGCTGATTACTCCTCTTTCTATACAGCCTAGCATCCTTCTGGCTACAGCCACTACCTTATCACACTGTTTAGATCATAAGAACATAAGAATAGCCTTACTGGGTCAGTCCAATGGTCCAGAAAGCCTAGTTCTCACACTGGCCAATCCAGGTCACTAGTACCTGACCAAAACCTAAGAAGTAGCAATATTCCATGCTACTGATCCAGGGCAAGCAGTGGCTTCCCAAACCTTTCTTAAAACCAGCTGTGCTATCTGCTCTTACCACAACCTTTTGGTGGGGGCGGATCTAAGATGGCTGATGGAGCATAATGATGTCAGTAGTCTCCAGCATTATTTCTAATGGCTTACCCTGGAAAAGTATCTTTCATCATTTTCTTCCCTTTCTCTGAGGTAGTCCCTCATACTAAGAGGAAGGGGGATCTGTGAGGGCCATGGGACCGGCTCTTTTGTCAACCCCACTTCAGGAAACAATACTGTAGTTACTGGAGAGATTATCAGCCGCCGCCTACTCTCGGACTGAGAATTGGGGGTTGAGTTCTGCGTCGGGTTTGAGCGTGGGAGCACTCAACCTGGAGGAACGGGAGATCTCCCTGTTCCCCCTGATATTGAGTGCTCCTTGATGTCCAGCTCAAGAGCATGCTCCGGAGTCGAGTCCTGGGAGAGTGGAGGAGGAGACCCCGGAGGAGATTCTGGAGGCAGTGTCTTCCCCGAAGAAAATGCATACAGAGGAGTTTATTGGGAAGGCAGAGAGACCAGCGTTGGATTCAGAAATTACTTTGGGAACACTTCTTGAAGCCATAGGAAGACTGGTTGCGAAAGTTGAGAAGACAGCACAAGACCTTGAGGTACAGTTTCCAAAATTGATGTTTTCTCCTTGAATATTGATAAAGTTCATAAGGGCTCCTTTGAAAAAAATCAAAACTGAAACTATTCAATTGAAGTAGTAAAGACCAGAAATTTATCCTAAGGTAAATTGAATCTAATCTAAATTACAATAGGCGTTTAAATCTTTGAGGGCTTAATTGTCCTAAAATTCTTGGCCTATCACCTGTAGAAGTCTTTAAAAAATACCTGCTTGAAAATTTAAAATATCCGCCTGAAGCTATTCTCCGTATAAAGCCTATTATTTGCCTGCTTTTTTGATTTTTTTTAATTGAAATTTAACATATAACAAGTGATTAAATAAAATACAGTGAGATTTTACAGAACAAATGATTTATAAATGTAAAACATAGATACAGAGAAGACTAAAAACATCTATGTAGACAATTTTAAATACACAGACACAACACCTATATCCTCCAGTTTACGCTGAAGCTAAAGCTCAAGGCTTAACTATTTTATGTCTAAAGCATACAGTTGAAACACATTTGCAGGGGAATTTGCCTCAGAAGCTACTGGGCAATCACTGCTCCAGCGCTATGAAGGAGAACCCAAATTTTTCATTGGTTAACCTTCAATATTCTATCATAGGCAACCCCGCTGTACCAATTATAACGGTAAGATAATTAAATATTAATCCAACAAAGTGCAAGCCACACTTATCTGTTGCTTAACAGCAGACAAGCTTGATAATGTGGTACAGGCATTAATGAAAACTTCCTCTTCAAACAGCTGACGAAGGCAAACGTTTCATGATTACAAAATCATTTCTTCAGGGCTCTAAGGAAACACAAAAACAAAATCATGAGAGCACGAAATTCATAAACAATGTCCTATATCCTCATCAGAGTTAAATTTTCCCATACCTGCAGTTTACATAGTGAAAAAAAATGGCACAGCAGCATCATTAAAAAGCTTAGTTGGTCACATGAGAACTGTCATGTGACCAACATACTTGGAATGGATTTAAAGGAACAGTGGCAGTAAATCAAGAAGCTAAGAAAAAACAAACATATGTTAGTAAAAATGGTCAACTACTGCATCCCAGTCTCCACCGTCTGTCTAACAGCTTGGAAATTGAAAGTTCAACCCTCAAATTCCGCTCTCACAATCTGTGAAAACAATTCTTCTTGTGGCAAGACGTCCCTCCACTAGAAAATCTTATCCGACAAAATGGAAATTTTTTTTCCATAAGGGCACACACCCAGGCGCAAGACCCTAATAGCCCAATTGACTAAATTTTAGCTTACCTTCTACACTTGTTGGACTCCGGTCTCAAGACTCTACAAGATTCCACTTATCAGCAATCTCACCATATCATGACCTTGTGGAAGGAAAACCACTTTTAGTTTTACAACAACCTTTAGTTTTTTGCTTCCTGAGAGGTCTCACTAACCTTTGACTTCCACTAAGGGACCCTCCTCTATCATTGGTCCTAAATGTAGTCTTGGATCAATTGATGAAAGCCTCTTTTTGAATCACCTCGCTAATGTTCCTCACATGGAAAACAGCTTTTCTTACAGCACTCACTTCAGCAAGAAGAGATGGTGAGCTTCAGGCTTTAGTCACATATTATCCTTATTTTCAATTCTTTCCAAACAGAATGTAAGTGTGAACTCACCCAAAGTTCCTTCCCAAGATTGTCATGGACTTCCATCTCAACCAACTTTGCCATCATATTTTTTTTTTTTTTTGCCCCTGCTCTCCTCCCCAGTGGAAGAACATCTCCACACACTAGATTGCAGATGAGCATTGCTTTTCTATCTCAAGGAAATTTCTAACTTCTGTCAAATGAACCAGCTGTTCATCTCCTACAATCCAGCCAACCAGCAACTAAAAGAGCTATATCCTTGCGGGGTCGCACATTGTATCAATTTCTGCTACACAAGGGCTGGACCAATTGGGGCACATAAAGTACGAGCTAAAGTTTCTTCAATAGCAAACTTAAAATCAGCTCCTATTCAAGATATCTGCAAAGCTGCAACCTGGTCCTCAGTATATGCATTTACTAAACATTTACTTAGACAAAAGCTTGGCACGAGATGTTTGAATTGGGCAATCAGTCCTACAAAATTTATTTGCACTGTAATCTATCATGACCGCCCACCTGCTTCTTACAACTTGGGACTCACCAGTAAGTATGTCTGCATCTCCCCATCTTGTCTCTGGCAAAAACAAAGTTGCTTACCTGTAACGGGGGTTCTCCGTAGATAGCAGGGGAATACAGCTAGTCCTGCCACCCACCATCCCCTCAAAACAATACTCCTTTCTTTGCTAGGGACAAAACTGTCAAAACGAGGGGAGGGGGCTCTAGGGGGTAGAATTTCCTTCACCCAGTAAACTCAAAAGCTTACCATAGCCACTGGAGAACACTGGCACTCAGATTCAATCAGAGGACTTCACCAGCAAGTGTGGCTGCATTCCCTTGCTGCCTATGGAGAACCCCCATTATAGGTCAGTAACTTTGCTTTCTTTAAACAGGGTTCATTCTATAATTAGGCAAAGTACGGTAAGTCAGTAAAGAAGAGTGTTGGTTTCAAAGTTGGTGGCTGAAATATAAACAATGATGATACAACACTCATCACTAGCAACAAAGAAGACATGCTGTATCTACTGAGAAAAGTCAAAGCTGAAAGTCATAACATCGGATTAGAACTGAAAGTAAACATGACAAAGATCATGAACATGGAAAATGATGATTTTGAGCTTGAAGGCGATAGAATAGATAAGTTGTAAAGGATTTCAATCTCCTGGGCTCTTTTGTAAACAAAGAAGCAACTTGCAGGGAGGAAATACTCTCTGCACTTGGTCGCTCTTCAATGAAGGCTCTCGACAAAGTATTCAAAGGCAATGAGGTAACACTCCAAACAAAGATTAGACTTGTCCATGCACGTATTTTCTCAGTGCTCAGTTATGGACGTGAAAGCTGGATATTATGGAAACAAGTCAGAAAGAAAGAAGATTGACTCATTTGAGCTTTGGTGCTGGAGAAGGATTATAGGCGTGCCATGGACCACCAGAAGAGCTAACAGATTGATTCTGGAAGAGATCAAACTGTCTATATCATGATAAAGTTACGACTTGTCTTATTTTGGTCACACCATCAGACGAGAGAGATCACTGGAGAAGGACATCATGCTTGGGAAGATTGAAGAAACCTGCATGAAACAACCATGGGGATCATGATGCTGTAGGACCTTTTCGGACAAGCATAAAATCAATTTCTTTTTAGATCTTCAATTCATCAAGTCACTAGGACTCGAGCACGAGTCAATGGCACCTAACAATAACAAAAAGGCAATGAAATTGAGCAAGTTTTTTTTTAGGATGCCAGCAGAGCATTCTAGACCAGTCCTGCCAATCAGGACCCTTGCTTGATTCTTCTTTATGTGTCTGAAGCACCAGGAAAATTGAGAGAGGGTTTGTGGGCATGCAAGCCATGTAGTTGCACAAGTGTCTCATCCCAGCTGTCTTCTTTTGCTGTGGTTCTGCTTCATTCCCTCAATCTGCAAGCCTCTTCACTTTATTGTGGTACTGTTTACTATTAAATCTTGTTTAATGAAGTGTAAGAAGTAGAATTTGTTTTGCTATAAGTAGGATTTTCAGTTTGTATTGCATGTTAAATCTTTCATGGGTCAGGGGTAACTACCAGTTTTGAAGCGATTTAGAAGGATTAAGGATTAGAAGCACTGTAAATTGAAAATTTATATTCATCCTCAAGTCAAGAGCAGCAGGTGGATAGTATACAATTATTTTGACAGTCAGGTAACATCCGATTCTGTTGTGTTAACTTATACCATGAATTGCATGGGATTCCTTTTTTGTTTTTTTTGTGCTAGTGATCAAATTATATCATTTGATTTTGTGTTTTTCTTTTCAGTACAGATCTAAGTTAAAAATATTTGTTTATTATCATTTTCTTAATTGCTTTTTTTAAACACATAAATCAAAGTTAGTATAAAATAAAAGTAAAAATAAATTAGGAGAGGAAAGTCATTGATATTTATGAAGATTGCCAAAAACATCAAGAAACATTCATCCTCTCCCACCTGGAAATCAGAGCTGCCTCAAGAAAATGCTTCAACAAAAGTGGACTATACTTTTTTATTTTAAAAAAAGATCTAATGCTGCCTGCTCCAAAGGAAGGGGGCCAAAATAAAATAAAGCACTCTTCAGGGAACTTCATAGTAGCCTTGTTTAGGATTCAGCAAAATGAATCTATGATCATTTATAGACTGCAGACATCAAGAAGGATTATAGGGATTTGTGACATTCTGAGGAATGAAAGGAGATCTTCGTAGATTAATTCAAACTTTTAATTCATATTTTCCTTGTCATACTTTACAGCAGTGCTTAGCTATTTTTTTTATGGCTGTGACACCCATGATCACAGCCAAATACAATTATGTGACCCTCTCCAAAGTACAGAATGACACACCTATGGAGACCCCCACCCAAGTCATGACCCTAAAATCCAGATTTTGGGATCCCAGTATGAGTCCTGACCCACAGTTTAGGAGTTGAGCTGTAGAAGGAGGTCAGCCTTCCCTAATAATAATTAAATATAATTCCATGGAACTTTTTGAGGTGAAAAGGCAGGATTTATACTTATTGGAATACAGGGTAACACTATAATAGTCTTTATTGTAAAACATTTCCTACCTTTCCATCTTGTTTGCATAAAAAAATTAAAGTAGAGTGCCAATTTAATGAACCTTCATTTAGCGAATGATTTGGATTATCCAACAACTGATAATTGTGGTACTGAACCATCCCTCCTTAATGTTGGGGCACCACTGCTACTCTCACCACATCCTTCCCTTCTGTCTCTTGAACATTAGCAGCTGTACTTCCTTCCCACCTTAACAATAACAGCTGTGTGTCCTGGACCCCCCCCCCCACCTGGCTTTCTTTACAGTCCCTGCTGGTCTATCAGAGAAGTCAGGCAGGAATGATCCCAAGTTGCTCCTCCTGCTCAAGTTGGCTCCACTTTCAAAATGGCTGCCGCAAACTCTATCTGCAGACTTGAAACTGGAGATCATTTCTGCCACAACTTCATTGCTAGACCACTAGGGTAGGGGAGGAGACACTTGAGTGGGGGAGGTACAGCTGCTACTGTTCTATTGAGTGGCCTGGGGATGAGGCACTTTGGGGGTCAGGATTCCAGGAGGTGCAGTTGCTACTGTGATGAGTGGTGGTGATGCCCTGATGTGTCTGATTTTTTTGACATTTTTGATTGACTGACAGCCTGAGGGTCCTATTTTATGTTAGATAATACTTTACTGTTCTTTGAAAGTTGAACTTTTGCATATTCTTTGAGAGTGTGAAAGTTTACCCTGTGACCAAGTGACTCATCGTTACATTATTCCGCATTCTTGGCCCATCAGCGAGAGAGAGAGAATGTGTTGTACACACATACACACAGCATAGCTTCAGCTAGAAACTTAATTTGTTATTCCTTTGCACTGTTTAAAAAAAAAAAAAAAGCCTGCTCCAATCCTATTTTTTCCTTATCTCTATTTGTTCAGTTGTTTTTAATATCACATACTGAAAGAATTTCAATAGCTGGTTTGCCATGAAGTCATTTATTATCCTTCAGCAGGCCCTTTTTTTTACTGAATTATAAAGCAGCCTTGACTATTTGCATCCTCCCAGCTGGAGCGACATATAAACACTCCCAGATATTTCTGGTAAGTATGGAAAAATATATCTTATTTGTCCTTTCTGTGAATAAATAAGAGAATGTCAAGTTTTATAGAGTAATAAATTTGTATGCCGGCAGTGTCATTGAATCTCTCATGGCCTGCAATGTCACAGATCCTGAGAAACTCATTTTTTCCTTGTGTTTTCAAGTCTATACTAAGTCAAACAGAGACTCAATAAGCAGCCAGAGAATTTGATTGCACTGTTTATGTCTGCCCAGTAGTCTAATTCAGTTGCAATTTGCCATGAGGAAATACAATTTACATGTTTCCCAGGCTTATTGCACAAGCAATCATTTTCATAGACGTGCTGGTGTATGTGTTGAGGAAAGCTCAGACATGTTAAAATGCCATTAAATATCCCATTTCACTCCTTTTTTGGCAGCATGCTTGTGTTAATGAAAATTTTTAAGCAGCAGTACTAATAACAAACATAGATGTTCAGTTTGGTAATTGAGAGGGTTCTTAGTGATAGTTTTTATGCTCTCATTTTTAATTCATTTTGGAAGAGATAATGTTCTGGACAACTATTCCTACTTTATTACCATTTTGTGAATATATATATATGTGTTGGCACTCCTGTTCATCCAATGTGCATGATGCTATAATACATATAAAATAAGGTGTGAACAGTTAAGAGGAAAGGAGTCAGTAAGGCCATGAGCATGTAAACAGTATTTTAAAAACATGGGAAAATCTGACCATGTCACCCCCTTGTTGCCAGTGGAACACAGAATCACTTACAAAATTATTTTGTTAACATTTAAGACTAGACAAAACAATCAACCGGAATTTATAAATAATCTTCTTACCCCTTATATTCCTTCTAGATCCCTAAGATCAACAGCTAATAACCTTTTCTCTATACCGTCATTGAAGTTTATATATACAATGAGATCTACCATCTTCTCTGTCACTGCCCCCTCTCTTTGGAATAGTATTCCAAATTATTTACGTGAAGAATCAAATCTTAATAACTTTAAGATGAAGCTAAAGACATTTCTCTTCCTTGATGCCTTTGAGGCCTAACTGTCCTTTTAAGGGCAATTGAGTGAAAATACTATTGAGTTTACAGCAGCCCTCCCTCTTGTTTTTTCCTTAATTGTTTTCTTTTACTTTGCCTAATGTAGTTCTTGCTTTTTACCTTATGTTCTTGTTTGTCTGTGTTTTTAATAGTTTTTAAAAGTTTTTATAGTTATAGTTTGGTGACGTATTGTCACTTCAAACTTGTATTTTAGCTAAAGTTTGTCCTTTGTTTTTACAAATGTATACACCGCCTAGAAGGCTGATTGGGCAGTATAAGAAATTTTAAATAAACTTGAAACTTGATTAAGGAGGAATTTATCAAGGTGTGGTAAAAGATTGCCTTTTATTGTACCTTGATTCATTATAGATCTTGATCTCTCTGCTTGCTGAATCCCTTGGCAAACCACCTCACAAGCAGTGTTAGTCTATGTGACTTAAGCATTTGGCCACAAAGCTGTGGTCTGATATGTCCAGGCTCAAAGGTCTTGATTCTATAAAGACCGTCTAACTTAATTAAGCAATAGGCTTAATTGGTGCCAATATTGGCACTCCACACCTCACAATTGGTTTTAACTGGACTTAATTGAAAGTTAGGCACCTATCTAAAAAAAAAAATTGATTCTATAAAAAGTAGACGCCTAGCCCAAAGCGCCTACAATAAAAGTGGGTGTGGTATGGGCAGATCATGGACGTGTTTTCAAGTTAGGTGCCTCTTTGCAAATTAAGTGCTGTTAGGCTCTGATATCAGTGCCTAACTTTAGGTGAAGAAAACTCTGGCACAAATTGAGGATACTGGCATAAATGTTAGGATACTGAGCACTGCCTAAGCATGCTTAGTTAGCACTAGGCATGATTCTATAATGGGCAACTAAGTTTTATAGAATTCATGCCGATATCGGCACATAACTTTAAACAGACTTTAAATAATCACAGCCAATGTGCACAGAGCCTTGGGGTTCCTTATAATGATTGCCTGAAATGAATGTGTGTAATTGGGAAAAGAGACCTCAGTAGCCAATGCTATAGACCTTGTAATTACTTCTAATAGATTCATAGTGGCTTATTTTTATTCACTGGTCTCTGCAAACCCCCTGTGAATCAACATTTGTCTCCTTTCAGTGCTTTAAATATACAAAGATATGTGAACTCCATTTAACAAAATAAAAGTTGCACAAAATCAGTTCCGGTGAACATTAACAATTTGCACTGAATTATTTCCCTGAAGAAGCCCATTGGTTAGGGTGAAACGGGCTCTATCGACTGATTCAAAGTTATTAAATGCAACTTGTTGTTTGAAGATAAGTGCAATTCTTTTGTTTTGTTAAATGAAGTTCACAAATCTTTGTATATTTAAAATATTGAAAGGAGATAAAGGTTGATTCACAAGGGTTTTTCAGAAACCAGTGAAAGAAAATGGAACCGTTGTGAAGCTAATAGAAGCAATTGCAAGGTCTATACTGTCGGCTACTCAGGTCTCTTTTCCCTGTTAGACATACTAATTTCAGGCAGTCTCGTTTGATTAGTTTGCATATTAGTCTGCCTTCATTTCATTTGGTTGAGAGTGTTTCCTTATAATCCCCCATTTAACTACTCCCCCCATTAAGTATCCTTCCCTCCCAATCTCGGCTCCCCACGCAGCATATTTCAATCCATAAGGGCTCCCTGCCTTCCAGATAGGGCCTCAGGACACATGGTGGTCCAGTGGTTGTTCAGCAGGAAAGATCTTTGTTTGCTCCTGCCTGGCTGGTGCTGCATCCAAAATGGCACCCCCTAATGGTAGTTTTGTGCAACTCCTGCTGAGGATCATACTTCCATATAAGGGGGGATCACTCCTTCCTGGAAACCACTAGACTACCAGATATGGATCCTAAAGCCCTGTCTAAGGACCTTGTGAATATTAGTTTCTGCATTGGAGGATGGGGGGAGGGCTTGGGAGGGAAGGATGGTATATAGGGAGGGATGGCTTAATGGGAGGAACCATTTCAAGGAGCCTATTGGCCCTGTGCACATTGAGCCTGAAAGCTGCAGTTGTTTCACCAAGATTTCTAGGCCATAACAGACCTACTTTGTAATAGTCTGCCCATTAGTTATATCCATTAAAAATACATGATTAAATTAACTTGTCTCTTCTTTGGTATTTCTGGATCATAGACTGTAAAGTCCACCTAGTATTGTCCTAGGTTCCAAATGTTGAAGTTGCTGTTCAAGCTCACTCCAGCCTATCCAACCATCCTGTTTGCAGGATATCTTCCATAAAGTCTGTCCAGTAACATCCTCCTGTTCCAAGTTAGTGGAGTTCCTATTGATACCCTTCCCAGCCCATGCTACACCAAATCACCACATATGGTACACAGACTATGCAAGTCTGTCCAGTACCGGCCTTCATTCTTTAATTTACAAGTGAGATTCAAAACATACATTTGCATGTTTTACATTTCATTACTAATCCACAGCTGCTGTATTTTAAGTCAAATGATGTTAGGGCTGTTTTAAGTTGGCTTAAAGGCCACAAAAAGCTTGCTACTCTATTCTGATGCCATTATATTGCATTTCTTTTTTGTTTCTGAGGTGTTAATGTAATGTAAACCGCTTTGATGGCTTTGCTCTAGGTCTGGGGGGGGTCAAACTCTGGCCCACAGGGTAATTAAATTTGGACCACGATCTGGCTCGAGATTTGGCCCACCGTTCCTTCCCTCCCTCCATTCTGACTTCCTGGTCTCATCTTCTAAGCAGCCTGCTGAGAATCGCTGGTCGGCTGTAGCGATCCTAGCAGGCTGCCATAGCCTCTGCAGTACATTCCCTCTGCCGCAGTCCCATACATTAGAGGAGGGGAAGGACCGCGGCAGAGAGAATGTGCTGCAGAGACGAGGCAGCCTGCTAGGTTTGCTATAGCTTACCGGCGATCCTCAACACCCCTGCTCTAGGATACATGAATGGCCAGGTTCTGCCCCTCTTTTCCTCATTGGCCCTCAAGCTTGTTTGTCACCGCTGCAACAGATGCCCGATTGGTGGGAGTGAGCATTCTCTATTTTCCTCCCTCCAACATCCTGGACTGACTGGATGTGATATGTCGGGTGGGAGGAGGTGGCGATGATAGCTACTGCACTTTCTGGTGAACACATCAGAGGCTGCCTGGATGCACCCAGTGAGATGGTTGGGGGAAAACATGCAGACCTTTGGGGGGGGGGGCTTGGTGTAGAAGTACACAGAGGGAGGGAAGGAAGGAGAGGTCCAAATAGACGTACATATGCCGGACTGAGGGTGGGGGGAGGGGAAGAAATAATAAGTTTAAAACAGAGGAGAGGGAGAGAGATGGTGGACAATGGGATGGAGGGAGAGAAGGAACAGAAAGGGAGAGAAGTTGGACACAACGGATGGTGTGGAGGATGGGAGATAGAGATACTGGATAGGAAGGTACTTGGGAAGAGAAAGGGAGAGATGGTGGACCCTCGAGTGCTGGGGAAGGAGGGAGAGTTGCTGGATGAAAGGGTAGTTGAGAAAAGGAGAGATGGTGGATTTGGGGATAGTGGGGTCCATCGACTTCAGCTGCAAGGATGGAGATGAAAAAAGGAAAGATGCCAGACCTCTGGAGGGAGGGAAGGGAAATGGAAGGGGAGGACAGAGATGGAAGATGGATGGTTAGCATGGAAAAAGAAGAAAACAACAAATGGGCAGGAGACCCTGGCAAGCGAGTTATCAGAAGACTGGGACCAACATGATTTGAATAATGACCAGACAACAAAAGGTAGAAAAAATACTATTATTTTCCTTTTTGTGATTACAATATGTCATATTTGAAATATGTATCCTACCAGAGCTGGTGTTAGACAGGAAGCATGAACTAGGACCTAAAAGAGAGAGGAAAAGCCTTTATTAAGGTGTGCATTTAGCGTGTGCTATATCAGTTAGCATAAGAACATAAGAATTGCCGCTGCTTGGTCAGACCAGTGATCCATCTTACTCAGCAGTCCGCTCATGCAGCGGCCCTTAGGTCAAAGTCCAGTGCTCTAAATGAGTCCAGCCTCATCTGCTTATGTTCCAGTTTAGCAGGAACTTTGTCCAACTTTGTCTTGAATCCCTGGATAATGTTTTCCCCTATAATAGACTTCGGAAGAGCATTCCAGTTGTCTACCATTCTCTGGGTGAAGAAGAACTTCCTGTCGTTTGTACAGAATCTATCCCCTTTCAGCTTTAGGGAGTGCCCTCTCATTCTCCCTACCTTGGAGAGGGTGAACAATCTGTCTTTATCTACTAAGTCTATTCTCTTCAGTATCTTGAATGTTTCGATCATGTCCCATCTCAGTCTTCTCTTTTCAAGGGAGAAGAGGCCCAGTTTCTCCAATCTCTCACTGTACGGCAACTCCTCCAGCCCTTTAACCATATTAGTCGCTCTTCTCTGGACTCTTTCGAGTAGTACTGTGTCCTTCTTCATTTACGGCAACCAGTGCTGGACGCAGTACTCCAGGTGAGGGCGCACCATGGCCCGGTACAGTGGCATGATAACCTTCTCTGATCTATTCATGATCCCCTTCTTTATCATTCCTAGCATTCTATTTGCCCTTTTTGCCACCATCGCGCATTGAGCGGATGGCTTCATCGACTTGTCAATCAGAACTCCCAAGTCTCTTTCCTGGGAGGTCTCTCCAAGTAGCCTATATTTTGGCCCCTTATGCGATTGTTTGATACCCCTGCTCTAGGTGGTCAATCAAGTAAATAAACCTTGAACCATAAGGGCCAAATAATGCGACTTAAGGCCTTAATTCAGCTTGATGAATTTCCTCCTCCCGCTTGCCCCCCTCAAATGCATTGAGGTTAAAAAATACATCTAGGAATATAATCCAAAGTGGAGATGAGAACCAAAAAACTCCTCCAGATATATTTTGATAATCTATGGTAGTTAGTGCTTTTTTGTTGTTGTTGTTGTTGTTAACATACTTTAAATATTAATGATTGTGGATTAAAGCTAGTGACTAGTACTCATTGTTGTCTGAAATCAAAAGTGTTGTATAGTCATATGAAAAAGTTTTTGCCCTTGTCCTGATTTTCCTTGTCATTGCATATACTGTATGGTTTCTGATCTTTAAGCAAAATGTAATAGTATACAAAAGGAATCTGTGTAAACACATAGCATAGTTTTTTTAAATGCAATTTCAAATAAGAAAACTCAAGTACAACACTTGATAAAAAATAAGAGATGGCTGTTTGTGGGTTGTTTTTTTGTTTTGTTTTTTTTAATCAATGAAGCCGAACTGAGGTTTTCCTTCACTTCTCAAATTTATTCCAGAGATTCATGTTATATTTTTTTTATTTATTTTGGGGGGTCTTGTAGTGTAGAAAAGTTTGCCCGTGGTACCATATAGGGCATGTGTGTGTTTGAATGAATGATTTATGTGCTCTCTCCCTAATATATTTCTTTGATAGTTGAAATCACCCATTATTATAATGTTGCCCAATTTGCCAGCTTTCCTAATCTCTGAAAATATTTATTCATCTGTCTGCTCATTCTGTCCCGAGGGATGGCCAGTATAACTCTCCCCTTATATTCCTTCCCTTAACTGGATATTATTGGAGACAATGTTTTGGGCTTAGTGGCACCTGGTCTAGGCTACAGATAACTCACCTTGGGGAAGAACAATAGTGTCTCTGTGGGTTGTCTTAGAGCAGAGTTTCTCAACTTCTTCAAGCCAAGTACCCCCTAAGTCTTATATCAACCAAATACCCCCACCCAAGCTC
The DNA here is from genome assembly GCF_902459505.1 of Geotrypetes seraphini. Classification (NCBI taxonomy): domain Eukaryota; kingdom Metazoa; phylum Chordata; class Amphibia; order Gymnophiona; family Dermophiidae; genus Geotrypetes; species Geotrypetes seraphini. The sequence continues at coordinate 95,808,006 of NC_047089.1, read as the reverse complement.
CACCCCAGACCCACCCAAACTCTGCCCCTAATCCTACCCCTATGTTAGTACCAATTGTAATGCAATTTCTTCCATTCATTTTTCATATACACACAAATATAATCTTATTAATACATAATGGTAACCAGAAAATTAAAAAAACATAAAGCACACTGTACGCAGAGAAAATGCTAATTATCATTTATATTTGGGTTTTTGTGAAAGAGGTCAAGGCAGATGACTTTAAAATATGCAATGTCACCTCATTAACAGCTATAGAAAAATAGATAAATATAGGCAGCAGATATAAATGATCAAAACTGACACATTTTGGTTACTAAATTGAAAATAAAATCATTTATCCTACCTTTGTTGTCTGGTGATTTCATGAGTCTCTGGTTGCACTTCCTTCTGATTGCATTCAATATTTCTTTATTTTTGCCTCCTGCATGCTTCCTCTCCTCCGGACCTCATTCCATTCCCCAACCAACATATCTCTGTCCCTCCATGTCCAACTTTTCTTCCTCTGTCCTCCACCCCTATTGGCAACATGTCTCCCTCTCTCTCTCTCTCTCTCTCTCTCATTGTCCATTTTATTTCTCTCATTCCTTCTCTTGCTGCAAAGGGAGTAGGGAGGGAGGAAGAGAGAGAGAGAGATCCAGGGTGCATCTCTCCCACCCCCTCTACTGCCATATCCAACATTTCTCCCTCTCTCATCCCCTGGATCATGTGCAGCAGTTTTCACCACTGCCCACCAGCCCCATGCTCATTTCTCCTTCTATCATACCTCTCCAGCACCATACCACATCTCCTCCTTGCATCCCCTTCAATCTGTCCTTCTGTTCTTTCTCTACCACTATATCCAACATTTCTCCCTCTCATCTTTCTCTTCCCCATGCATCTCTACCTCTCTCCTCTCTCACTCTATGCCCAATTTTCTTCTTTCTTCCTTTCCCATGTGCATCATTTTTTCCCCTCTCACTCACACACCCATGCTCAACAATTCTTTCTATTTCCTCCCCCGTATATCCCAAATGCCCCCTCATTCCTCCTGTGTCCTGAGTTCATGCCCCCTCCCTGCCTGCCAGCCTTTGTCCCAAATTCATGCCCCTCCCATGTCCTAATACATTCCTCTCCCCCTCCTTTCTCCCTTTGTTCCAGATCATGTTCCATCTTTCCCTTACTTGCTCGCTCCAGGGCTGCACTTGCTTCCTTCAGGGCCGTCCAACTGGGCTGCTCCTTCCTGCCTTCAGCAGCAGTTGTTGCAGGGATGCATGGGCAGCAGTTCTTACACACTGAATGTGGCTGACCCACAAGCCTTCCCTCTTTGATGTCAGAGAGCTTTGATGTCAGAGAGAAGGCTTCCTGTTCAGTCACATGCAGCATGTAAGAGCCGCTGCCTGCGTTTCTGCAACAAGTGCTGCTGAAGGCAGGAAGGAGCAACCCACCTGGTAGGAGGTAACTGAAATTCCCCGTTCATCCGTAAGGCTTCCCTCTGATGTCAACTCTGACATCGGAGACAAGACATCTGGGTCGGCTTTGGCAGAGGGGCCGGGCAGGAAAGAGGGCATGGGATCTCCTGTGGTGGCTGTTAAAGAGGAAGCTGCGCAGGAGAACTGCACAGTGTCATGTACCCCCAACAAGCGGCTCACGTACCCCTAAGGGTACATGTACTGCATTTTGAGAAACTGTCTTAGGTAACAATGTTCTTATCCTTAGTCTCTTGTAACATTTAAAGTTAGTGAAGCAATCCATCATTACATTCAGTTTTCTTGCAATAATGCCTGTTGCCCAAGGAGACAATCACTTAATTTATAATCATATGTTATTCTTCCTCCAAAACACTGGCTCCTTTTACTAAGGTGCGTTAGGGCCTTAACGCGCGGAATACTGCATGCTAAATTGACGCGCATGCTAGACCTTAACAGCAGCATTGAGCTGGCGTTATTCTAGAAACATACCGCGCAGTTTAGCGCATGGTAATTTTGTGCATGTGCTAAAAATGCTAGTGCACCTTAGTAAAAGGAGCCCTAAGATTCAATAATCAAAACTTAATATTCATCCCCTATGTCCGCAAACTATTCTATGATGCCACCCGAAAGGCAATTTTCTCGGTTAGTGCACCCATGCTTTGGCAGAGTACAAAAAAACGCTTCCCAAGAAGCGACCCCCTCCTTTTCTTGTTTTTCCTTTTCCCCTCATCACTTTTATTTTATTTGTATCTCGGTGTAATTATAATCGCCTATCTGTTAATGTTTGTTTTTAACCCCAGCTTTATTACATCATACCTGTTAATGTTTTTAGTTTCTCCTTTTTATTTTATCATATTTTATCCTACTGTAAAATGTTTAGCTATTGCCTGATAGAAGGTATATCAAATGTTAATTAAATTTGTAAATAATGAGTTTAGGGGCTTTTCTTGTTGACAAGTTTAATGCTTTGTTGCATGACAACTAATTTATTCTTTGCTAATTTGAATAGTTGTGAATTTTACAAATATGATTAGGATCCATTTGATGGTATCTTTGCTTGTAGAACTGACTCATATTCAGCTCTTTTGTGCCTTAGGAAAATATGCTTTTAGTAAGATCTGAGACATAGTCTAGTCCTCTAGTGGTTTAAGAATTGCTCTCTGAAGATAGCATTTAAATCCTGTTCCTGCCACTAATGCTCTTTTAGTAGATAGCATGGATGGGCAGACTAGATAGGCCATATGGTCTTCATCTGCCTTCATTTTCAATGTTTTTTTTTATCAAGTTGCTTCACCCTGCAGTTTGTTTGCCTTATTTATTGATTACTTGCAGCATCTGAATTGCAACTCACCTGAAGCTCAGTAATAAAGGGGTCTTTTACTAGAGCTTACTGCCTCTTTTACAAAGCCGCGTGGCAACAGCTCTATGGGCTTCAGGGCCATTAGCGCGGCTTTGTAAAAGAAGCCGTTAGTGTGCAATAATAGAATTAACAACTTAACATATGCTAAATGCTAATAAGCCAAATTTATACCAGTGGGTTTCTTAGCATTTAGCAGACACTAATTCTGTTGGCGTACGTTGTTTTAGTAAATCTAAAGCAGAAATCCAAGGTAAGAGGAAGTTATACAGAATCAGAAAATGAGAAAATCTGCTTTCAGGTTGTTTAAAAATGAAGTCATTTCTGTATAAAAACATGTACTAAATAAACAAAGTATATTTTTCTTTGTCTGAAGAGCCACCAATTCTTTTTTGCATTTGCTTACCAAACACATATTTTTAATAAGTAATATTTAATATTTATTGTTTCATAAGTTCAATTAAAACCAAGATCAGCAGCATTTGGACATATTTACAGGCAGCGAATTGATTCTCTGAATATGAATTTTCCTGAGTGGCTTAGCAATAGGTTTTCTTGTGCTGCTGAAATGAAATATTTGAGACATAAACATTTTAAATCAATATTTGAAATGTTTTCTGGAATAGCGTTCTGTGGCAATTACAGCTCAGCAAGGAAGAGCTTATTTCAAAATATATTAATTATGTAAAACATAAATGTTATATATTATTTTTATTGGTAATAGATTTCCTGTTTGAAACAGATCATGAGGCGTTTCCCTTCAGAGGAAAAAAAAGATAAATTATTCTGGTAACTGGGGCATGGTATAATATAACATTCTGTTTCCAATGAAAACTCAGAGGTATATTGTATGGCAAGAATAGGAAAATTTTATGACAAAGTTTCTGACAGCTTCAGGCATTTTGCAATATACCCCCCACATTTTTTTTTTTTTTTCAAAACTGCAAAAGCGGTTTTTAGCGCAGGCCGGCATGCTGAATGTGCTGCTCCCAGAGCATTCAGCGCACCAGCTGGTGCTAAAACCCACATTCGCAGTTTTGTAAATTCTCATTTTCATACCATTCTTGTGCATTTTGAATAATTTTCTTTGAACAGAAAAAATGGATCTTAATTTGTATGGGAAAGGGATGAAGAGGCAGAGAGAGGAAAAAAAAAATAGGAGAGGGATTAGCATGCTGAGATAGGAGAATGTGAATTATGGGAATACATTACTTTGGTGCCCCCCAGGGACACTTCAAGAGCACTTTGGAATAGGGTGTGAGTTACTGCATCTATAATGAGGAAGTAGAAAGGAAGAGTTTGAACCTTGCATGGTGCTTCCGGTAGCTATGGATGTACTGGCTGCTCCATTGACTGTTCTGCCATATGTTAGTGATTTCCCTCAACATTTCCTATTTCTATGACTTATTTGAGTCTCATTTTGAGTTCCTATCACTTTCTATCTGGGAAAATCACTGGTATGGGTGTCTTACAAAACAGAACACGTACGGAAAGTACCATTTTACCTACTGAGCCTTATTTTCCTTTATCTCTTGGTTCAGCTGTCTTGGTGCTAATCCTGCAGCCTGTTGTTTTATCAGTACAGTCTGAAGTGGAAATATAAGCTCATGAAATGATCTTGGAGAAATTAAAGGATATTTGGGGATTATAACATATGGATATGGAATGGCCAAGTTATACCCACAAATCCCCAACCCCCACCTTTATCTTACCCGTAAATTACTGATGCTCCTTCTACACTTGTCAATATAAAAACCTTAGACAAACTTTAACAATAGTGACTACAGTAATTAGGCAATAGATAACTTTATTGTTGGAAAAACCTGCCATCAACCCCTCATGCCTTAATTACAGGACACCTCTGGCCATAAGTCATAGCCCCACCTATCTGTTTACCTTGATAAGTGTCTTTCAAACTGTGTGCCATTGGACAGTGGTGCCCCGAGAGATTTCAGAATTTTACTTTATTTTAAAAAATTCCCTTCATAAGTATACACTAGAATAGATGACATGTACTTCGTGTATACAAGAGTCTGTAAATGTTATGAGTGTCTGTGTGCTTAAGGATACAACCACCCAGACAAGCATCATTCTTTGACATAATTGGTCCTTGAAAACTAATGGCAAGTAATTTTAGTTTTTTTTTTAAATGCAGTAGTTATCCTAACTTAAGCAACAAAATAATCAAAGCTTTGTTACTGTTTGGATCTTCTTATCTTTGCAAACTTAAATTTTCTGCTCTGACAGAAGAAATTAAATAGAAAATAGAGAACTGCAGATGGTAGATGATAAAATGTATGTTTGCTTGTTGACTACTGAGCCACATTTTGAGTTAATTTGCACTAAAAAAACAAGCACATCATCATATTGATTAGCAATTCTATGTAGTTTGTGACCAGCAAGCTCCAGGCCAAGGGTCTGGGATCACCGGTGACAAGTAAACTCTTGTGAGCTGCAGCGAGCTGCACAAGGATGTAATAATTCAGCGTTTAATGTAAGGAACACCATCAAAAGTACAAGGCCCAGTGTCAATGAAATGAATACTTTTAATTGTCCAAAACAGAAAAAAAACAGCAACTTGCTTGTCAGGATCATAATATGGAATCCAGCGGGCTTCTTATCCACATTTCAAACAATGTTTAGTAAATAGTCTTTGATACAAAAAAACCCCAAAAGAGTCCAAATTCAAATAACCAAATTTCTCTCTTTCTCAGAGGTAAGCTTTCTTTCAACTTGCAGTCCAGCAATAGTCCATCACAAAAGGAAAGAAAACTTTTTAAACAAAACACAACTCCAAGTCAGTGTAACAATACTAGCTTCTTCAGCAACTGGGGCTTGAAAGACAGTGTGCTCCGTGTGGTCTTTGACTGCCAATATGAGGCACATTATCCCACCATGTAACACGGGGCAAACCCCACTGTCTCAGCGACCCTCAGTCCACTTTCCTCACAAGGAAAAGGCGATTAAACTTCCAAAAAAACCCAAAAAACTTCAAAATAGAAGTCCTTACTCAGTTTCAACATAGAGAAAATTCCCTCATTTGCAGGAGATAGAATTATTCAGTTCTGGAACTAAAGCAGGCAAAACAAACTTCCATTAATCTTATCCAACTTCAGATACTTGCTTTCATGGTGCAAACTTCCATGGGAGTAACTTCCTCTACCCAAGCTCCAATGGGTGACTCTCCTGACACCATGCCAGCTGACGGTAAGCCACAGGAAATTCCTTTGCCACACTGGAATACTAAAGCTGCTTTGAGGAACAGGGAAAGACCCTGTGCCTTGTAGACAGGGGTCTTTATACCCCTACCCATAATATCTTTTCCCTTCCCAATACCCAATCAGTTTATGCTTGCTGGCAGGAAGCCGAGGTTCATACCATTTCCCATCCACCCCTACTTGCAAATATTTACCCCTTCCTTTTCCACCTCATGCTGACCCATTGCTTCCTAACCTAACCTGTCTCTCCTTAAAGACCTTTCTAGAAAGGTCTCAATGAGCAATCACCTTGGGCTATTCAGCCCATTATTAATGTCACCCATTGAGACCAGGTCTTGGGTTTTGTATTGCAAAACACGAATTCTTATTTTCTTGGTACAACTACTCAGTTAAATTTTCTCATAATACTTGTCTTAAAGTGCACAAACAAGATACTAGGGTGTTTCAGGTGAAATCTCAAATCCAGGCAGTGCAAGCTACTGGGGGTTGTATAAATAAAGAATATAATGGGTTACATTAGCAAGTGAAAAATTTGGAGGATGTATCCAGAACTAGAAATTTGAGTTTTTTGATCTTTGCCAAGATACATATCCTTTCTCCCATGATATTGTTGAGGTCTTACATTCACTGAATCAGCATAACTAGGTAACTGTAAAACAGCCTTAAATTATTCATGTTGTATTACATACTTTTTTTTCAAAACTAGAGGTGGTCCATTTGGATGTAGTTCAAAGGGTAGCAGATCTACAATTGCTAATTTAAAAGATTTTTGGGAGTATCCATGGAATTTTATTCCCACTAAAGCTACACTTGTAATATTTGAGAGTGAAATAGATGAATCGTCTGTGTTGAAAAGTTTCTTCTGAAAAACACGCTCCTTACTGTGATTAGATAATAAATATTTTCCCCATTGTCTTTAGAGCAATACAGATGAAGAGGCAATATTTGCTAATAAAGAATCATATTTTGGCTTTTGGTACTGCTCTTTTGCTTTGCTTCTTATATAAATGTCTGTTATCTGAGGTCAAGCTGGCAGTATATTTTCACATGTGGGTGATGTCATTCACGGAACCCGTCATGTACAGTACTATCACTTTAAAAACTTTGACTGCCCATATTACACACATACTGGTGTCTTCCCACCCGATGTTGTCTCACAAAACCATCAGTTTTCTGCGGAGCTGAGAAGCTGTTCTTTAGAGTCTCTCTAAGCATGTCAAACTTATCAATTTTTTGTGCCTTCCCATTTCATTTTTCTCTTACTTTGTCATATTTTTCTATTGTATTTTATTTTATTTCATTTGGTTTAAAAATTTTGGATTTTTTACTAATTTTGTATTTTAGGCCTTGAGGCTTTTTTGAACCTGTTTTCAGGCCCGGAGTATCAACATTTTTTCGGTATTGCATCTAATTTACCTCCCTGAACCATAGAGTCCTTTGACCTTGTGTTGGCAGTTTTTCCATCAATATCCAAGGCTCCTAGCAGCTTCAAGTGGTGCATTCAGTGACACAGGACCATCTCAGGTACTTGCCTGCATAATTGGTTTGTCTAGTGTGTAGGTCCTGACCATCAAGCTATTTCTTCCATTCACTTAGCAGAAGAGGTCACTTAAAACAAGGAAGTTGCAATTCATGAAAATTTTCAGGTCAACTTGACATTCATTGACTATGGCAGGAAACTCTGACACTGATGTTCAACCTCTAACTACTCTAGCATCAATATCAGCACCGATGGCATCAACGATCCATTCCACCTCTTCATAATCAGTACTACCATCATTGGGAGAGCCTCGTAAGAACTCTAAGAAGCATAAATATGTCTCCATCCAAGCATGCATTGGCATTGTTTCATCACCCTTGATGCACTTAAATGTTGACGTGCTGATGCCAGATAACCATCTCTTCAATTAGTGTCTCCTCTGAGGTGTGCCTTGACACTGAGGGCCCTAACGCTTCAACACCCAATGCAGCCAGCATCTAATGGTACCAATACCATCTCTGGAAGAACAGCTTAAAGTGCTACAGCAGATAGAACTAGCTGGGATGTTGCAGTCGCACACTGTACAAGTTCCTGCATCAGCACACCCAGTCTCAGCCCAGTCCGAGCACCACCCTCAAACTCCATCAAGGCATCAATTTTGGACACCATGTTGTCAAGCATCTTAGTTGAGGAGACATCCGTCTTCTTCCAGCGAGTACAGTTCCTTTCAACATTCTCCTCGATGCTTACCTCATCAGCCTATATCTGCAAGGGCTGACATTGAGGAGTATGATTTCAAACCTCTCACCTGACTTTTCTGCAGATGAGTCCTATGGGATTTTTTTCTGATCTATCTCCACCTCCTTGTCAAAGGTCATCTCCAGAAAGTCTTGTCATTTACAAAGTTTATCAGACAGATGAGACAGGCACTTCCAATTAACATGGAATCTGAGTCAGAACCTTGAGCAGAACTCATGGATGCTCTTGACTATAAAGAGTGGCCTAAGAACTGCATAAAGGTTCCTCTCTACAATCTTATGATGGAAGCCTTATTTAAAAACTGGGAATCTCCATTCTCTGTTCTAGTGGCTCCACAAAAAAAAATAGATAACTCTGTACAGAATCCAATCATGCCCAGGCTTTGACAGACCACAGTTACAACACTCATCCTTGGTCATAGAGTCTTCCTTAAAGTGAACTAATAGTTTCAGAACTTATGCACATACTCCACCAAGCAGAGAGGGAAGAATATTAGATAAATTTGGTCAGACAGCCTTTCAAGACTCTATGCTGGCTAACAGAATTTTAAACTATAATTTCTACAAGACATTTTATTTGAAATCATTTACCCAATAAATGTCATCTAAATTCTTATCAACACCTGACAAATATTCTACTAGAGACTAGAAAGTACATGTTGTGTTCTACCTTTGATGCTTTTGATATAGTCTCTCACACCTTGGCAGTCTCTATTGTTATACATAAGCAAGCATAGCTTTGAATTTCAGACATAAGATACCAATGTACAAGACTGACTCTAAAAATTTTCTTGTATAGGAGATGATCTCTTTGGAGATCTCATAGAAGAGGCATCACAGAAGATCAAAAGACACTACTGCATGACCACCTTATCTTCCTCCAAGTTGATCCAGTCTCATGCACCAAGGAGATATTATAATAATTCCAAGAGCTTCACCTACTATTCCAAACAGAGATATAACAAACCTTCTACATCTACTTGCTCATCAACTCAGAGGTAACCCAGACAACAGAAGACTCAGCTGCAGCCTCATTCTAAGCAAGTAGTCCTTTTGACTCCATACTAGACAGCATTGTCAGCGTTTCTCAACCTTTACATCAGTCTCTACCCAAAGTAAGTTGGCTCACCCACATTTATCATCAGTGGTCCCTTATAACATCAGATCACTAGTCCTTAAAGTGGTTACTTAGGACTATGCCCTTCATTTACAGAAAAGACCACTGAATCATCCTCTAAGAGAATCTCTTTTCAACTCCCAGCAAAAGATCCTCCTTCACCAGGAGCTGTCAGCTCTCCTCCAGCTCAATGCCATAGAACAAGTTCCTTTGCAAGAGAGGGGCTGATTTCTACTCAAACTATTTTCTCATACTGAAAAAAAAAATGAGGTCTCTGTGCAATTCTGGATCTCTGTGCTATTAACAAATACTTGGTAAAGAAAAAATTTTGCATGGTCTTTCTGGGAACCCTGATACCACTGTTAGAGAAGAATAACTGGCTCTTCTCTCTAGACCTTAAAGAAGCATACACCCACATTCCCATCCTCCATGCCTACTGTAGGCAGATTTATGGGTATAACTAATTAGTGCATCATAAACAAGTCATATACAACTCTCGTTTCTAGGATATCCCATAACTGCACCCAAGGATTCAGATTTTTGCCAACTTATACGAATACAGAGACCAAAGCTATATGAAATATTTTATTATAGATATAAAAATATAATTCACAAGCCAGCAGAAAATAATAACTAATTATTCACAATATATCTGAATACATGCATATATATATCAGCACACAATTATTACACAGTAATCACTAAGTAAATTAGTAAATATGACTAATTCTTACACACAAGTATAATTCCTTACAATACTAAGTCCTGATAATAGCAGCAGTCTATTATAGCTTATCACCAAGGGGACCTAACATTCCTATCCATAACCAATACAATTCTATCTATCCAAGCTGAAAGAAGAGATAATTCCTTTTCTCACCCTTTAGATTATGCCTCAGCAGATCCAGGAAATGGAATTCTTCTGTTTCCTCAGCGTAGCAGATGATAGAATTTCTTCTGGTCAGAAAAGACAATTTGTCACTGGAAAAGCTGTAATATATATTAGCTAGAGTTCCTTTTGTGATAGAAACCAGATCTGTTTCAAAGACAGTTCTGCGTCTTCACTCTCGTCCGAGAGCAAGTCAAAAGAGGTAACTTTTATCAGTTCGTATTGTTACGGTTGTGTACAGAGAAACCTAAGTTTAGATCCGAGCTCCCTCACATCCAAACATAATCTAATTTTCCTTAAACACATTTCTCCTTAGGTCATGTCAGATGACCCTCCCAGACAAATCAAAGCAGAACAGCAAGAATGAATAGCCTTTTCTTGTGCAGAGGCCTTGGAAGGCACCATAGATAATCACAGAAACACAGATCATAGCATAGTTCATAATTCCTCCAGGTTCACAGGAGCTGGGCATGTATGAATAGGCAGATGTCCTTGACTGGAAACATACAGTTCTTGTAAACACATCTAGAATGCATCAGGCAGCAAAGATGGTTCAGGCTTTCTTGACATAAGTGAGGCCTAAACTTAGGTGTGAGGCAGGAATCACTCCTACACCACAGGAAATATTTTCCTTTCCAAGTGGGAACATGCCACTTCCAGTGTAGAGTACTACCATTTAGACTGGCATCAGCACCCAGAGTATTCACAAAATGCTTAGTGGTAATAGCCAATGGTTTCAAGCCACTGGAGTACTATCCCAATGATTGTGAGTGACCTTAAAGCTTTGTCAGTCTCTTAAGTGGTGGTTGTCACCTGTCAGTCTTTCCAGAGGCCTTCTATTCCACACTCCACCACATCAAAAAATACTGACCATGTATGCTTCCATGCTCAGTTTGGGGGCCATCTCAATGACCTCCATAATGAAGACAGTTGAAATCTTCATGAGAAAACTCCACATTTATGTGCTTGAGCTTTTAGCAATGCTCTACACACAGTCCTAGATCGCCATCTCAATCAAGTAGTATTCATCCGAACAGACAACCAGGTAGCCATGTACTACGTGAACAAACAAGGAAGCACAGGGTCTCGCCTACTTTGCCAAGAAGTGGTTCACATGTGGTCCTGGGCAATTGCTCACAACATATTTCTGAATGCAACTTAAGCAGGAAATCAGAATGTCATAGCAGACAAGCTGAGAAGACTCTCCTACAACCTCATAAGTAGTCACTCAACCATCTTATGACAGATATTCTTGGATTGGGGACCACAGAAATAGACTTCTTTGCTTCCTCCCGCAACCACAAACTTCCAATCTCCTTTTCCAGACTCTACACTCCAAATTGTCTGGAGTCATATGCTTTCTTCCTTGATTGGCAGGACAAGTTTCTTTATGCTTTCCCTCTAATTCTCCTAATCAGGAAGACTCTACTCAAACTTTGCCAAGAACAGGCAACCATGATTCTCATAGCGCCTTGGTGGCTGTGTCAACCACAGTTCCTTCTCCTTCTACAACTAAGTGCATGACAACCCATCACACCTCATATTTTTCCAATGTTGCTCACACAGAATGAGGGTTCTCTTCTCTATCCCAATCTGTGTTCATTAGCACTTACAGCATGGTATCTCTCTCCCATAGAGTAGATGCTCTCACACTATCAGCATCTCTCTCCACTTCATCTCTCAAGCAACTCACTTGGAAAGTAGCCTTCCTCATATTTCTCACATCTGTGTGCTGAGCCAGTGAGCTACTGTACAACTCTTGTTGTACAGTACAACCTTATACAATTTTCTACCATGATAGGGTAGTTCTCCAAGCATATCCAAAGTTCTTCCCAAAAGTTGTCTCAGAATTTCATCTGAACCAGTCTATAAATCTTCCTGTCTTCTTTCCAAGACCACATTCTCACCCTGGTGAATCAGCACTCCAAACATTGGACTGTAAATGTGCTCTGGCTTATTAGTTGGATCAGATCAAACCTCACAGAACTTCCACTCAACAGTTCTGTCATTCAATCCAAACAGGGTTGGAGCTCTTGTTACCAAGAGAACTATCTCCACATGACTGGTGGACTGTATCTCCTTTTGTTATGCTCATGCTGGGCTAATGCTTGAAGGCCGTTTCACATAAAGTTTGAGCACATCTGTAAAGCAACCACCTGGCCCTCAATTCATACCTTCACATCCCATTATTGTTTGGAGAATCATTACAGAAGGGATAATCGGTTTAGCCAAACAGTTCTACAAAATTTATTCAACACTTAGATGCCAACTTCCCTCCAACCCTTTTGGTTTCACCAGGCTCATGGTAGTTGTCAATAACCCTCTTCTCGGAGGCATGATCGTGGCAGCTGGGGAGTCCCACATATTTGAATATACTGCCTGCTTGTCTTTGGATAAAGTATCTGTGGACAGCAGGGTAGATATGCTCACAGCCCTCCCTCCTCCCCTAGTTGGCTTCTTAGTTTTGTTACTGCACTGATGGTTATGCAAGCCAATGTTGGGCGTGCTATATGGGAGCAGTCTTAAAGTTTTAAAGTGGCAGTACACTTTTTGACTGACTGTGCTGGGATCCGTGGATGACATCATCCACATGTGAAAATATCTGCCTGATTTCCTCAGATAATACCTATGATTGTGCTATTTCTCCTCAAGGGATCAGATATGTATATACTGATCCTTCTCATTTAGAAGTTTTTCTTACTGATTAATAACACTGGCCAACACTCATTTTGGTGCCTAAATTGTTAGACCTGTTTCTGGGTATATCTGACCTGCTGATTCAAAAAAAATGGCACCAGTTTCCTCCTATCAGTTCAAGTTTTGAGATACAGAACATGTGCCATATACTACTCTTCACTCTACTTACCCATTAAAAAATCAGAATATTTTAATGTAGTGTTTAAATGAATATCTTTTAAGAATGAATGAAACATTAAAAATTAAAAGAAAAGTGTACACCATGAAAATCTACTTATTTCATACCAAAAGCACAAGTTTATGATGCAAACTTTCCAGCCATTTAATACACAAGAAGCTCCTTTTGTAAGACTTCCAAGAGTGCGATCTGCCAGCACAATCCCACATACGATTCCAACAATAGTCTGCCATCATGTGTGCATCCCATCTTCTTTTGTATCTGACTTCCATTGTTTTATGTTTTGGTGAAATCTTTAACCTTGCTCTTCGCTTAAGTCACCAAGGTTCTCTGGAAAGCGATCTAAGTGACTGTGCAGCTAATGGACTTTAACATTCATGTTACAGCCAAGCCCGTTGAAATGAAAGAGCATATCCTCTACTAATTGTGTGTAGTTGTCTGCCTTCTTGTTGCCAAGAAAGTTTTCACAACAAGAACAAATGAAGATCAGGCACATGATTCAATTTCATTCACTGATGCTATGAAATGTGGATCGTTTATAAGTTGTCTGATTTGTGGACCACTGAAAATTCCTGCCTTCAGTTTTTCCATGGTAAGTCCAGGAAACATATGTGCTATGGGGCTCATAATCAAAATATGTCCAAAAATCAGCCTAAGTCGGTACTTGGATGACCTAAAATACAGGTCGTCCAAGTGTCGATAATCAAAATCGGTTTAGCTCAAAGGGATAGTTTTGGAGGAGCGGTTAGGGTGGGAGGTGGGCCGGATGTGGGCCAACCTAGACTTAGTTATCCTGCAGTGATAATCAAAAGTTTTACGAGGTTGCCTGGATGGAACTTATACATTGTGACTTAGATGAAGTCAAAACAGGTTTAAGTGCCACATTGGGTTGCCACTGAGCTGATCAATAATTACTGTCTGAATATCAGTGATAGTGAAGGCAATGTTGTATAACATGTTTCATATATGAAACTTCACAATTTATGGAGGAAGAGATAGTAACAGTAATCTATTCTGTGGTTATCTGTAGGAGATACTATTGTACTCTGTATCACATCCAAATGTCAGTGTTTGGACTAAAATGGTTACACTTAGAAACATAGAAACAATTGTTCCTAGATGCTGCACCAAAATTGATATATGGGAAAAGGAAGTATGATCATGTGGGTCCCTAAATGAAATACTTATATTAGTTACCAACTGCAGATAAAAATATATTGATTGTTTATAAATATATGAAAACTGGTCAACCGGGCTATCTGACCAAATCAGATATTTGTGTTGTTCAACCATAGTGATTATTCTATCCTTATCTGAGGTGATTTTGATAAATATGAGGAAATTGGTTTTTAGTTATTATGGACCCCTATTATGGGATTATTTGCCCCAGGAAATTTGAGAAGAACCCAATTATATGTAGTATCATAATTTATGAAAGCATGGCTTTTATAACAGTTTTCTAAATGATTCTGCATATCCATTAGGTTTCATTTCTGTGTACTTGAGGAAATCTTATTGTATCATGTGTTATGAATGTTTGTTGTTTTTAGATATTACCTTTTTGTTTTAATTGATATACCCACCTAGATATTTTGTGAAAGGCAGAATAGCAAATTTGAAAAATAAATACATAAATACCAATCAAATGATATTTATATGAGAAGGAGCTGTCTGCTTCTCAAGTATATTGTACTTGGGCAACATCTACATTTTTTCCTGTAGAATGGTTGAGAGGTGCTGATAAATCTGTATGATTTTGTGTGTTTGTGTAATAATTTACAAGTCAGTCAGAAACTCATTTTAATTGAATGCAGTGTCTGAACTCATAGAAGCTATTGCTTGTCACCCTATCTCAAGTATCAGTGAGCTAGTATTGTGCTTGCTGTCCTTAAACATCTGAGCTCTATGTTTCTGTAAATGTCATCTATCCCTTCAATCACTTGTAAGTCCCCTGTAATCTCTTTTTAATGTAAGCACACTGGAGGTTGCCCCTTTGTTCTGCTGCCCTTGCATTATTTACTTTGATCTGCTGTGAGAAAATCAGAAAGTGTGTTGTCCTAAATGCTAGCATCTCACCAACAAGATTCCAGGTCCTTACACTTCCCATTGAAGAGAGAGACTCTTATGTGAAGGCACAGGGTTTTGTTTAGCTCTCCTCATCCCTGGTGAGAGCCATAATTGCATTTTCTCTCTCTCACAGTGGATGTTGAGGAGTGCCTGTCTTCCCTGCTGATGCTAGACTTTTCAAGCTCTATTACTCTGTGACAGAGAAAATTCTTTGGTCCAAGAAGAAAAGCCTTAGATAAAAAGTGTTTAAATAAAGTATTGTCAGTTTACTACACATAATAAACAAAATAAACAATGGAATAGCTTACTCTCCCCCCCCCCCCCTCCAAGACTCTTTTGAACAAGTGTTTTCTAACCCAGTTTTCAAAATCTCTGGTAAATTTCATGGAGGTCATAATCCCTGGAGTAAATTAATTCACTTATTAATGAAAACTGATAAGTGGATTTTTTATAGCTATAAATAATACCTTTGTAATTTTTTCACAGTGAAGATCTATTTTAAGGATTATTTCTAAAGCTAAAACAAAAGATTAGTGTGTAGCACATTAACACAAAATGATAGAAAACAAATTACACAGAACTTTTAGTACTAAGCTCTGTGATACTTGAACACTAAGTAAACTGTTAAGGTTGATATTCAGTGGTGGTAACAAGGTTAATTTAAATGCCAACAGCATTTAAGTGGATACCTGCATTCAATGCCGCTATACATATAAATGACATGGACTGTATGTATTGTATCACCACTTCTGTATGTTTAGTTCAGACCTGCTGCTTAGCTATCTTGATAGCTGCTAAATATCACCACTATCAGGATAATTTTCACAGTTTGCCTTCACTAAACTCTTCCTCTTTCCATTGACTATATGAAGAGTTAAGTGAGTTTTTGGCTTGGTGCTATCCATAGAGCAGCTGAAAATCCACAATACTGGAGTTACACAGTGTCTGATTATTGGTGAACCTATACCTCTGTTTAAATATTGGTACCTTGAAGTAAACCCAACTTGCCCTTCTATTTGTATCCTGTAACTACTTTGGATGTTCAGAAAGTGATCCATAATGAAGCAGATAGGTGACTGGCGTTTCTCAACCTGCTGCCAGTAACAGAAAGGTAGGACAGGAGGGGCAGAATTCAAGACACAAGTGACCACCTTGAGCTTTTTTTCCTATCTGGGATCATCAATCATTTTCAGTATATTTTTCACTCAAGCTCCTCGGGCTATTGAGCCCTTTGATTTAGAGATGGCTGTTTTCCCCTTCGTGTCAAAGATGGTACCGAGCGGCTTTAAGAAATACTCTTGATATAATCAGACCATCTCAGGCTTTGACTCACATAATTGGTATGTCCAGTGTCTGGGTCCTGAACATCGGGATAATAACTGTAGCCTCTGTCTCTGTATGCAAAAATAGCCACTCAAAGCCCAGAAACTTCAAGTCTTTTATTCTAAAACAATTGTCAGAATTTGAGGAATTTCTCCCCCCCCCCCCAATTTAAAGCAATACCAATAATTATCAAAGAACTCATTTACTACTAGAAAGTTAATGGATTGAGCATCTTTTGATGCCTGTTTCTTTCTGAACCTCTGCAATAGCAATTACAATGTGCTGTTTGGTCTGACTTTGAGTTTCTGATCTAGAAACTTTTCAGGAATGCCTTTCCAATGTGCCTTGTAAAGGAGATGACCTGTTTGGAGGGGGAAAAAAAAAACTATTTCCTACTAAATAATTTTAAAACCAATAGGAGGAAATATTTTTTCACTCAGAGAATTGTTAAGCTCTGGAATGCGTTGCCAGAGAATGTGGTAACAGCGATTAACGTAGGTGGGTTTAAAAAAGGTTGGACTAGTTCCTGGAGAAAACATCGATCGTCTGCTATTGAGACACATGGGAGAGCCAATGAATGCCTTGGGATTGCATGGAATGTTGCTATTATTTGGGGTTTTGTCAGGTAATTGTGACCTGGATTAGCCATTGTGGAAACAGGATACTGGGCTAGATGGACCATTGTTCTGATCCAGTATGGCTATTCTTATGTTCCTATGCAGATAAGATTTTAAAAAACACATATATTTTGACAGCTTTACCTAAACCACAAACCTCTCAATCTTCTTCGTCCGGATGTTCATATTACAATAGCACTAAATACCGCTACAATCAGTCACCTTCTTCATCTTCTACACCTGCTGTTCGATGACACCGAACATGGCAACTTGGTCACCGCAGTAAATCCACAGGAATGGAGACATTTACAACTGGTTTACCGCAGGAATGGGGACAAGATCTTTCACCACCCCGCGGGAACAGGGACAAGACCTTTTACTGCCCTGTGGGAGTGGTGAAAAGTCTTAATCCTGTGGTAAAAAAAATTGCACCCGCGTCAGACTCGGCATCTCCTCCCCAGCTCCTCTTGGGCCTATTTTACCTTTAGGAGCCAGCCATGTCACGATGAAGACATAACTGGGAACCATAAAGCCCATGCTGTGCTTCTTTAGCTTCCAGCTGGCTTAGGGCTCTCTCTGTGACCAGGGGGCAGTTGCCCTAGTTGCTCTCCCCTAACACTATTCCTGCCAAGAGTGACTGAAGTATTATGTTAGCTTGATTTTTCTATGTAGCATTCTGTAGTAATTTGGTTTGTTCAGTTTTCACAATAATGGAGGGGATATTTGTGAAAGGGAAGGGGAGACAGGGGTTTTGTTGATGTTTACTCTGTATTATTTGTTTATATGAAATGACAATTGTAAAGAATATTGTCTTTTTTTATACTTTAATAAAATAAGTTCAGTATAAAATCATAACTATTTGAGGCTTGTGCGGATGGGATCTGACAGTTGCAGGACGGGGACTGAGCTCGTGGGGATGGGGCAGGGATGTTGACTGAGCTCATGGGTATGAGGCGGGGTTGGGTTCTGAGCTCACGGGGATGGGGCAGGAACATAGTAACATAGTAGATGACGGCAGATAAAGACCCGAATGGTCCATCCAGTCTGCCCAACCTGATTCAATTTAAATTTTTTTTTTTTTTCTTCTTAGCTATTTCTGGGCGAGAATCCAAAGCTTTACCCGGTACTGTGCTTGGGTTCCAACTGCCAAAATCTCTGTTAAGACTTACTTCAGCCCATCTACACCCTCCCAGCCATTGAAGCCCTCCCCTGCCCATCCTCCTCCAAACGGCCATGCACAGACACAGACCATACAAGTCTGCCCAGTAACTGGGAACGGTGATAAACTTTTTCCCTGTGTCATTCTCTAATCACAATCTCAATCCATACAGCATTTCTCCTTTTGACTCCTTTCTAAAGACCATTACCAGTAATCCCCTTGCCTCTTCCTCACAATCTTCTCATTAGAGGCAGATTAATTTATTTTCAACAATGACAGGCTTATCACAAGACACCAGTGGGTTCTTTGTGTTGTAGCTTAAGGCTATGCCCTATGTTTGCCAAGAAGACCTCTAAACCACCCAGCAAAAAAGTCTCCTTTTAATTCCTTCCAGAAGACCCTCCTTTACCAAGGACTTCTCATCAATGCTCCAGCTACATGCAATAGAACCTGTTCCACTGCAAGAGAGGGGCCAGCGATTCTACTCAAAGTATTTCCTGATACTGAAAAAGATGAGGCTTTTGACCAATTCTAGACCTCTGAAGCCTCAACAAATACTTGATGGAGAAGTTTTGAATGGTCTCTGCAAATCTTTCTACCTCCACTGAAAAAGGATCTCTAAATCTTAGAAGTGTACACTCACATATCCATCCCATCTGCTCACAGAAAGTATCTTTGCTTTTGCATTAAATTTCAACATTTCCAGTACAAGGTCTTGCAATTTGCACTAGCCTCTGCTTCTCGTGCCTTCACAAAATGCTTAATAGTAGTTGTGGCAGCTCTTTGCTCATAGGGGTTTCAGATATTTCCCTACTTAGATGACTGGTTGATCAAGGCTTCATCTTTACAAGCAGCTAGCATACTTGGGTTTGCCATAAACTACTAAAAGTTACATTTGCATCCTTCTCAGGAGCTGGAATTCCTAGGGGCTATCTTGCACACTACTCAAGGTTGAGTTTTTCTACTATAAAAAAGAGTGGATGATCTCATTTAAACAGTCTCCTTCCTTCGATGTACTTTTGCACATCAAATGTTACACCTTCTTGGTTACTTGGTGTCCACAGTAAACATCACTTCATTAGCGCTCCTTCACCTCAGAGTTCTATAATGGACCTTGGCAACCCAATGGTCTCAAGTCACAGGATATCTGTCTAATATAATCCAAGTTACCTTGGACCTCCCTCACTCTCTCCAATGATCGGTGATTTCTCACAACTCAGTGTCTTCCAGTCCAGTTCCCCTCCTTCCGCTATCACAAACTTATAACCACAGATGCTTTGATGTTAGGATAGGGTGCTCATCTAGATGGCCTCTACACTAAATGAATATGGTCTCACAACAAGCAAACCCTTTATAACAATCTTCTTGACCTGAAAAAAATTAAGCAACACTCAACACTTTCCAGAACCATCTCCTCAAACAGATAATTCTTGTCTGAACAGACAGTTGAGTTGCCATGTTCTACCTGAACAAACAAGGAGGCATGGGATTTCACCCCCTTTACATGGAAGCAATAGAAATTAGGAATTGGGTAACTACTCATGGCATACTTGTCAGATCAATTTACTTAGTGGGGAAGCAGAATGTTGGGCAGAAAAATTGAGCAGATTCCTTCAGCCTCATGTATTGTATCTCAGAACATCTGTCTTACATCAGATTTTCTCCAAATGGGGCACTGGATACAGATCTCTTTGCTTCCCCCCTCCCCCCCCCCCCCACAACACACACACAACAATGAACTTCCAAGATTCTGTTCCAGATTCTATACCCCCCAGTCACATGACATTGGATGCCTTCCTCATTTATTGATGGGGACAGATTCCTCTACTGTATGCAATTTCTCTGATGCCTTTCATCGGGAAAACTTTATTCAGACTTCACTAAGATCAAGGCTATACCAGGTTTGATTTCCATTCCTCTTAGAGCTCTTGGCCATGAAAATCTGGAAGTTACAAACACCCCCAATGCTGATGATGCAGAACGAGAGATCCCTCCTTCACCCCAACCTCTGGTTAGAACTAACAGTGTGGTTCCTTTCACTGAAAAAGTAAATGCTCACTGCCTTCCAGCTGCAGTACTTGCTGTCATTGAAGCATCTAGAAAACCCTCCATTTTGCACTATTGCTGCTTGTTGAGCAGTCACTTCCAGTTACTGTGGTCACTTCCAGTTGCCAATTGGTTACTTCTGGTCACCAGTTACTTTTGATGCACCATTGGTCACTCTGGTCCTCTTTTGGACTCCCTGGTCACTCTGAGTATCCTTGAGCCACACTCTGGCCATGTCAGGATCCTTTTTGCTTACCGAGGGTTAGGCAAATGCCAGCATTCATACCCTCAAAGGTCACCTGAGAGCTCATTACAAGCGCTCTATTTCCAGGTTACTAGCCCTGGGAGTCATGTTTTCTACCCTTTTTCCTTCAGGGTGAGTATTGATCTTCTAGGTATCTTTGTAGTGTCCATATGCAAATCTGTATGCAAATGAGTTTCATCAATGCTATATGTTCCTGGCTTTAAACCAGATGTGTCAAACTCTGGCCCGTGAGTCAAATCTGGCCTGCAGTGTGCTAAAATTTAACCTGCCAGACAATTTCAAATTTCCTCCTAAAGCTGGCTCACCGGTACAAATGCCGCATTATCTGTAGGTTTACGCGGCCTGCAGAGGATCGCTGGTCAGCTGTAGTGATCTTAGCAGGCTGCCGTAGCCTCAGCTGCACATTCCCTCTGGCTTTGCTTTACAGATATTGATGCCATTTAAGTCAACCCAGTTTTAAAGATCCATTGTTCTGCATTTTATGCCAGGAGAGAAACGACTTGACTACACTTTGTATTAAATGTTTATCTTTATACTGAGATTAGTCTCCTATAGATTTAAGTTTTCAGAAATCCAAAATGCAGGCATTAGTATACTAGAATTGAGCCTATTGTAGCATGTTAATTCTTTTTTAAAAATACTTGTTGGACACTTGTGCATATATGATGATGGGACTAAATCGCGCGAGACAACGGCGCGCCGACAACTGAGCGCAAGGTTGATGGTGCGCTGAAGAAAAGCACTATTTTAAAGGGCTCCGATGGGGGGTGGGTGGGGGGGAACCCCCCACTTTACTTAACAGACATTGCGCTGCCATTGTGGGGGGTTTGGGGGGTTGTAACCCCCCACATTATACTTAAAACTGAACTTTTTCCCTAAAAAACAGGCAAAAAGTTTGGTTTCAAGTATAATGAGGGGGGTTTACAACCCCCTAAACCCCCCACAACGCCAGCGCGATGTCTGTTAAGTAAAGTAGGGGGGTTCCCCACCAACACCCCCCATCGGAACCCTTTAAAATAGTGCTTTTCTTCGGCGCGCCGTCAACCTTGCGCTCAGTTGTCTGCGCGCCATTGTCTCACGCAATTTTGTCTATGAACCTTCTATATGTTTTATGGAAATAAAGATTTGGGATTGCAAAAAAAAAAAATAAAAAGTAGGGATGGCATGGGGTTGGAGACGTTGTAACCCTATACTTCTACTAAAACTAAGCCTTAGTCACTTAGAGATCCTTTTATTAAAGTGCACATTTAGCGTGTGCTAAATTGGTTAGCATACCTTAATAAAAGGACCCCTAAGTATCTTAATAAAAAAATTTGGCCTATGACAGCGTTTTTTCCACATTTTGGCCCCTTATGTGATTGAGTTTGACACCCCTGCTTTAAACCCATGCTGTTTTGGGATAGGGGGTTTTCACTAAGGCCACCTTCTTTAATTTTGGAGTTTCTGGTGATAGGATGCATACCTCGTCACATACCCTCCCCATCAGACCGAGCATATGCAAAGGTTTTCCCCCGCCTTGGTATGCTCTCTGCCATATAACTATACCGTACCCCATATTTCCACAGTCCATATTCAGGTTGGGAAAAAGGGCAGTTTTCCCTACTATGATCCATTAACATGCACAATTTATACTTCTTGATTGGAAACTGCTTTTTCTTGTCTATGGCTGAGATTTTTTTACTGAGCTGGTTGAGTGGAGCTAAGAGCCAATTGAGCCTTCTTCTTGTTTAGGGCTTCATTTGATCTTCTCTGTGGTTTCTGTCAAGGATAAGCCTGTATAAGTGATTTTCTGTTTAAGGCAGAAGAGGGTGTTTTGGTACTTGATTTCTGGTTTGGAGGGGTTTTCGACCCTTCCCAGTTTCCTTAGGGCCTAATAGGGTGTGAATACCCTCCCTCAGGGTTACCTGACCTAGACATCCCCCTGCAAAAGAGCATTCCATAAGGGGGCAAACCCTTAAGTGCTTCTCTTCCCCACACTTATACCACCTAAGGGGTCCTAATGTTGGCAGAGAGCGCCTGATCACTAAGGAATTTCCTTTTCCTTTCCCTTCTCCTCAAAGAGGGATATATCCCAGGGTCCTGGGAGCCCTGTCCCCTGGAAAGTATTGTTAGGTGCCTTTTTCCCAATGTTTTGCTGGGGGCTCATTTCCATCCCCCTTTCTGCTTCCAAGTAGTGTTCTGCTAATTCAGTGGCTTTGGCTAGGGAAGAAGGGGCTTGCCTGGAGATCCATATTCATGAATAGGTTGGCAGTTCATTTAAGAATTGCTCCAGCATTACTTGGTTGACTACCTTGAGGACGGTTTGTTGCTTGGATCTTAGTCACTGAATAGCCCAATCCAGCAAAGTTTAAGCTACTGCTCTTGGCTGTTCTCCACTTTGGAACGCTAGGTTTCAATATTTCTTCCGATAGCCCTCTGGTGACAGGCCTAGATGGTCTTGGATGGCTGCCTTCATTTCCCCATAGTCCAAGGCTTTGGTCTCATGCAGTGCTCTGTCAGGGTACTAGATGAGTGGCCCACTGGGCTACTGTCGCTATTCATTCAAAAGTATTCAAGTAAGCCTCAGGGTCATCTGGATCCAACTTAGTCAAGACTGTCTTAGTCCAATTCCTTGGATCCATTTGGTGCAACTCTGGTCTACCTCTCTCCTCTGGTGGTCTTTGGGTTGCTATCTGTTGGACCCCCATCTGCAAGACATTAACTCCTCTAATTGGCCCTATAATAACTGTAATATATATATATTTTTTTTTAATTATTTATTTATAAAAAAATTTTTTATTATTTATTTATAAAATTTTACAATATTTTCAAGCGTATACATCTTATACAGTAAAGTGAGATCAAACAACATATTAAACTAAAATTGCAAAATTAATATTACTACAAGGAAATACTAATCTAGCTAATCTCACACTAGTCCTCAATTTTATTGGATCCATAATTAAGAGTAGAACATATATAATTCAAATTAATTAAATAAGAAAAATCCTTATCTGACTAAAGTGCAGGAAGCTAACTTTCCATGGACGTTGTTATTCCTTTTTCTACACGTTTCATTGAGAGAAAGCTAATCAGTTGAGATGGCTCTGTAAATATATACTTCAATGATAAATATCTAACTACATATTTACATGGATATCTCAAAAAGAAAATACCCCCTATTTGAGTCACTCCAGGTTTTAGAATTAAAAATTATTTCCTTCTTTTTTGAGTCTCTCTAGAGACATCAGGAAAAATCTGAATATGCTGTCCCAGGAAGTCTTTGGATCTATTTTTAAAGAAAAGTTTTAATATCCAATCCCTGTCTGGAGCCAAAGCAACAGACAACAAGAGAGTAGCTGGAACAGCCAATTCTCTATCTGATTGTTCCAGTATAGCCGAAATGTCCAATGACCTCTCCCGGGGTTCCTCAATTTTTTCTTCTTCTTTGAATTGGGGCTTAGCAGGTAGGTAATACACTCTTGTAAGAGGAGGTAAGGAGTTTTCAGGAATTTCCAAAATTTCCATAAAATATCTTTTCACCATTTCTCTAGGAGAAGTTGACAGGATTCTTGGAAAATTTATAAATCTCAAGTTATTTATTCGGCCATTATTCTCCTGCACTTCCAACTTCTTCCTGAGTAATATATTATCTTTAACCAACATATCTTGATTTTGTTTCAGTAGCATTAGCTCCTTATTTGTATTTTGTGTCTCTGTTTTAAATTGTAACATGTCCTGCTTTAAAACTTTTATTTCTTCCTTTTGTTCTTTTAATTCTTTATCCAAACTTTTTATTTGAGGATTTAAGGAATTCCCCAGATTCACTACCAAGTCCCATAATGCTTCGAGTGTGACTGTAGGAGGTTTTGTAGGTGAGAAAAGTTGTAATGGTGTAGTATCTAAATGTTCTGAAATTAGCTTTACCTCAGTGACGTCTTGTATTCCTCCAACCCTGTAATATTAGTAGTTGCCTTTGTCAGAGTTGTTCTAAAGCCTGCAGAAAGTGGTTTATGGTTTATTTTATTTAATAATAACCGAGTGGTTCACATAATTTATAAAACAGACAATACAATTAGCTACTTTTCAAAAAGGAATAAAGTGCTGTTCTATCATTTCTTGCTTGCTTTCTAACTGCTCAGAAGCCATAGAATCTGTCTCTCTCTGATGGTTTCTGGATCCCAACACTGCCACAAATTGTCAAGCAGTTACTTCCGATCACTTTGGTCACTTTTACTAAGCAAGTAAAAGCTCTCAGCCTTATAACTGTTACCTCCAGTTGCAATGCAGTTACTTTCAGTCACTTTGATCACCACTGTTCCCTTCTGGTTACTTCTGGATACTTTTGTAGTACCATTGGTCACTCTGGTCCTCTCTTGGATTCCCTGGTCACTGAATACCCTTGTCCCCACAGGGCAAAGTCCTTGGCCATTTACAGGCCGCATCAGGACTCTTTTGGCTTGCCAAACGTTAGGCAAATGCCAGCATTCATCCCCTTAAGGGCCCCCTGAGAGCTCCTAATAAGCGTTTTCTTTCCAGATTACTAGCACTTGGAGTCTTGTTTTCTAATCCTTTTTCCCTTGGGGTGCGTAGTGAGCTCCCAGGTATCTTTTCAGTGCCCATATGCAAATATTTATGCAAATGAGTTTCATCAATGGTATCTGTTCCTGGCTTTAAACCCATGGTGTTATCGGACAGTGCATTTTCACTGAGGCCTTCTTTAATTTCAGAGTTTCTGGTAATGGGAAGCACACCCTGTCACTCCTTTAAAAAGAAAAAAAGTTTCTTCCTGGTATGCATCACATTCTCTAGAATCTATCACATATCCACTTCCATCTATACTGGATTACCATCTCCACCTCTTTAACTCTGGTGGGAGAGGGAAGATATGATAGAGACGATTAGAAGCAAAGTAATCTTAGATTCGCTATAGGAAGAATTGTTATGGCAATTAATAACAGAACCCATGCGGGATAGAACTTTTCTGGTCTTAGTGCTTACAAACAGGGGAAGTGTTTCTGAGATTACGGTGGATGATCATTTGGCATCTAGCGATCACAGAATGTTGAGGTACAATATTAGAATGAGGGAGGATTTGTAGGATATAAACTTGAAAAGAACTAACTTTGTCAAGATGGGGGAATATCTCAAGGAGGATTTATTTGGATGGGAACAGCTGAACGAAGTAGAAAAGCAGTAGGCAAAACTGAAAGGAGCTATTCTAAAGGCAACAAACCTTTATGTTAGAAAATGACATAAAGGTAAAAGGAAAAGAAGACCGCTTTGGTTCTCAAATGTCCCTTGTAAAGGTGATCTCATTGGGGAGCGCTTAAAGGAAGTTGCTGATAAAATTAAGAAACAAACACAAAGACTGCTTGATAACTTTATCAAAAGCTCAAACATCTCAATCATCTAAATCATCCTATAAGTACTCCAACACTTCTAAATGTACCTTACATTATAATCCCAGGGGTTACTACAACCAGCCTTCCTCATCAGCAAGGTCGAATAACCAGAGAGGGTCTAGATCAGTGTTCTTCAATTTTTTTACACCTATGGACCAGCGGAAATAAAACAATTATTTCGTGGACCGGCAAACTAATAAGGCTGAATTTTTTAAAAACCCCATCGCCGCCCCGTCCTCACTAGCTCGGTCCCGTTAACCATCTGATCCCATCCGCACAAGCCTCAAATAGTTATGATTCTATATTGAACATATTTTATTAAAGTATAAAAATAAACAATATTCTGTACAATTGTCATTTTATAAATATAAATAATACAGGGCAAGGATCAACAAAACCTCCGTCTCCCCTCCCCTTCACATATATCCCCTCTACTATTAAGAAAACTGAATAAGCCAAATTATTACAGAATGCTACACAAATATCATGCTAACAGAATACCGAAGTCACACATGGCAGGAATGGTGTTAGGGGGAGTGCAACTAGGGCAATTGCCTCCTGGTCAGAGAGAACCATAAGCCAGCTGGAAGCTAAAGAAACACTGTCTAGGCTTTGCACTCCCAAGTTATGCTTAACATCAGCTTTAGCAGGATACATATTTTAAATCTGATATATTCTAATCACAAGATAAAAATAAAATTATTTTTTTCTACCTTTTGTCGTCTCTTGTTTCTGCTTTCATCGTCTTTTCACTCTCTTCCATCCAGCGTCTGCCCTCTGTCTCTTCAATCCAGCATCTGCCCCTTCCATCCACTGTCTGCCCTCTCCCCCTCCCATATGCTATCTGCGTTCTTTCTATGCCCCTCTCTCCTACACCAGATGTAGCATCTTTGTCCCTCTTTCCTTATTTCTCATCTGACCCCCCTTCCCAGCATCACTCTCTCTCTACTTTGTCATTCCTTTGTCTCTCCCCTTTCCCTCATCTGATCTCTCCATTCCATCCTGACTCCTTCCCCTCCTCTAATCTCCCTGCCAGCTGTTTCCTTCCAATTTTCCTCCTCCCCTGTCCATCAGTACCTTCTCCCTTTCTTCCTCCCCTTATCCAACAATAACTCTCTTTCCTTCTCCCCTGTCAGCAGTATTCCCTTCCCCTCCCTTGTCCAGGAGTACCCCTTCTCCCTTTCCTTCTCCCCTTATCCAACAGTAACTCTCATCCCTTCCCTTTCCCTTCTCCTCTGTCAGCAGTACCCTCTTTCCCTCCCTTGTCCAGGAGTACCCCTTCTCCCTTTCCTCCTCCCCTTATCCAACAGTAACTCTCGTCCCTTCCCTTTCCCTTCTCCCCTGTCAGCAGTACTCCCTTCCCCTCCCTTGTCCAGGAGTACCCCTTCTCCCTTTCCTCCTCCCCTTATCCAACAGTAACTCTCATCCCTTCACTTTCCCTTCTCCCTTGTCAGCAGTAGCCCCTTCCCCTCCCTTGTCCAGGAATAACCCTTCTCCCTTCCCTCCTTTCCTCTCCAGCAAATGTTTCCTCTATGTAGGCTAGCGGCAGCTCTGTGTGCTTTTAACTTCGGCACATAGCTGCTCCTAAGCAGTATTTTAGCTGCGGTTTCATGAGGCAGCCTCAGGGCCTTTGGTAGGCTGACCCACATCATATCATCGAAGCGGGCCAGCCTAGCAAAGGCCCCGAGGCTGTCTTATGAAACCATGGCTAAAATACTGCTTATGGGCATCCGTGTGCCGAAGTTAAAAGCACACAGATCTGCCGCTGCTGGTCTGGGGGTGCGGAGACAAAGGCAGGAGCAGGAGATATACGCGGCAGGAGTCCCAGTGGTGGAAGGCAGGAGTCCCGGCATAGCGACGGCAACAGGATGTTGCATGTCAGCTGACACCGGCACCTTTTGTTGCGGTGGGGACCTGAATCCTTCATGGACCGGCGATTGAAGAACTGTGGTCTAGATAGCAAAGGCAGCAGAAGTCACAGTCTCAGTCTAAGCAGCAGTCGTCCTTTTGACTTCCTGCTAGAAAGCATTGTCAAAATCTCAGTCAGTCTCCCTCCATATCTACCCATAGTGGTCAGACTTCATTATTTCCAACAATACTGGACTCTTATAAGATTGGGACAGTGAGTGTGCCAGGTAGTGGCTTAGGGCTATGCTCTGTGCTTACTACAAACACCTCCAAACCACTTTCCAAGAGAGTCTCTCATTTTTTTCCTCTTTATTTCTATTTATTTCACATCAAAGAACAAAAACTTTGAAAGAGGAAATACAATATACATAATAAAGAATTATAAACAAAGAAAAACAAAATGAGAAAAGGGAGAGAAAATCTCCTCCCAGTCTTACTTAATATTACTATGATTACAGTCCAAAAATATGGGAGAGAGGAACCATATACTCTCAAGGGAAGTTGAGATAAGGACAATAAAAAAAAGAAATCACAGAGATCTGTTGGTTTAATTAATTACAGCCTGGATGGTGGGTGTCACAGTAGTGTCTGAGGCTCTTAAAGCAGCCTTGCCTTCCCAAAAATATTGCAGTTGATCTGGGTCATAAAATATATATCTGTTTGCCTGATATGTAATGAAACATTTGTAAGGAAGACAAAGTTGAAAAGTAGCTCCTAAACTTAACACTGATTGACGATAAGTCAAAACCTTTTTCTGCCTAGACTGCTTCCACTTTAAACATCAGGAAAAAATTCCTATCTTGCGACCATAGAATTCAACATTCTCAGTCTTATAGAATAGGCACAGAATTGCTTCTTTATCTTGCATAAAGACAAAAGTCACTAATAGAGTAGACCTTGCTGATATTTCAATTTGTGAGGATTCTAATACTCCAGTGAGATCCAAGTCACCGGGTTGTGTTGTCTCTTTTATCTTTTTCTTCTTTAAGTAAATTTAAATAACACTGCTTCTGCAATGGTGGATTATTAGTCTCAGGATATTTCAAAACTGATGTGAGGTATTGATACCCCTGTATAAGGCTTTTGTGAGACCTCATTTAGAATATTGTGTACAATTCTGGAGATCGCACCTTCAAAAAGAAGAAGGTTACTAAAATGATGTGTGGTCTTCATCATAAAGATCTCAATATGCACGTATACTTTGGAGGAAAGGAGTAAGAGGGAAGATATGATAGAGATGTTTAAATACCTATGTGGTGTAAAAGCGCACGAGTCAAGTCTCATTTGAAAGGAAGCTCTGGAGTGAGAGGGCATAGGATAAAGTTAAGAGAGGATAAGTTCAGGAGTAATCTAAGGAAATACTTTTCTACAGAAAGGGTGGTAGATGCATGGAACAGTCTCCCAGAAGAGGTGGTGGAGACAGAGACTGTGTCTGAATTCATGAAAGCGTGGGATAGGCACATGGGATCTCTTAGAGAGAGGAAGAGATAATGGTTACTGCGGGTGAGCAGACTGGATGTGTCATTTGATCTTTATCTGCCATTGTGTTTCTATGTTTCTTCCATAAAGATCAAAGCAAAACATTCATTCATTCTCTCCACTATGGCCTTATCCTCCCTGAGTGTCCCTTTTGCTGCTTGATGATCCATTGATCCCATGGATTCTTTCAAAGGCTTTGTACTTCTGATGTATCTGAAAAAGTTGTTACTATGAGTTTTGCCTCTGTGGCAAATTTCTCTTCATGTTCCTTATCAGTACTTTGCACATAACTTGCCAGTGCTTATGTTGCCTTTTATTTTCTTCATTTAGCCCTTTTTTCCAATCATTTAGACCATTTTTCCATTCTTTTGGCTCTAATAGCATCTTTCACTAAACTTTTTAATCATGCTGGCTGTTATCAGGCCAGGATTAACCAATAGGCAAGTGCCTAGGGCCTGAAATGGTTAGGGGGGCTCGATGAAGGAGAGCATCAACATTGTTTTTTCCAAACGGCAATGGGCCCCTCCATCATCAATCGGCAACGCAGGCCCCCCCGATCAGCAAAATGGGCCTCTCCAATCAGCAACGTGCCCCCCCCCCCCCCCCATTGACGGAAAGTAAGACAAGCAAGCAGCGCAGAAAAGAAAGGTAACGGGAACTGTAATTTTGCAAGCGGTGCTGCTTGCCCAAAGCTTCCCTCCGATGTAGCTTCCTATTTCCACCTGGGCGCATGGTGGGCGGGGCAGGGGGCCCAGTGTACTTGTGTGCCTATGGGTCCTCGACAAATTAATCCTGCCCTGGCTGTCGTTTATTTTTCTTTCTACCTTAGTTAATACATTGAATACATGTGGTCTGCCATGATCATATTTTTAAACAACATCATTTCTGATTTATAGTCCTAACCTTTGAAGACAATCCTTTTAGCTTCTTTTTAACCAACTTCCTCATTTTACTGTAGTTGCCATTTAAAAAATTAAATGCTGCTACAGTAGATTTCTTTGACCACTCTAGATAGCTCAAATTTGATCATATTATGATCATTGTTTCCCAGTGGACCTAACACTGTTACCTCTACTAATAAGTCCTGCATTTCACTAATGACTAGATTTAAAAATAGCTCCCCCTCTTGTTGGTTCTTGGACCAGTTTCTTTAAGAAGCAGTCATTTATTACGTCTAGAAATTTTACCTCCCTGATGCAACATTTATCCAGTTGATATAGGGATAATTGAAATCACTTATTACTGTTGCCCAATTTGCTTGCTCTCCTAATCTCTGTAAACATTTCTTCATCTGTTTGTTCTGTCCTGGTGGTCCTCCTTCCTTTCACACATAAAATTTCTATTCATAAGGATTCCACGCTACTATCTGTCATGTAAAATATTTATTTTGTTTGACCCCTCCTCTAATCTTATCCACTGTATCTTTATGATATAATTTGTACCTTGATAACCCAGTGTCCCATTGATTACATAGAAACATAGAATATGATGGCAGAAAAGGGCTGTAGCCCATCAAGTCTGCCCACGCTAATGACCCACCGCCAGACTTCACCCGGCTAGAGATCCCACATACATATCCCATTTCTTTTTGAAATCGAGCATGCTGCTGGCGTTAATCACCTGCAATGGAAGTTCATTCCAATGATCGACTACCCTTTCGGTGAAGAAATACTTCCTGGTGTCGCCATGAAATTGCCCACCTTTGATTTTCAGCGGATGACCTCTTGTGGTTGAAGGTCCTTTAAGAAAGAAGATATCATCTTCCACCTCGATGCGGCCCGTGATATATTTAAAAGTCTCAATCATGTCCCCCTCTCTCTACGTTCCTCGAGCGAGTATAGTTGCAGTTTATTCAGTCTTTCCTCATATGGGAGGTTCTTGAGTCCCGAGACCATCCTGGTGGTAATTCGCTGAACCGACTCGATTCTCCGCACATCTTTTTGATAATGTGGTCTCCAGAATTGAACACAATATTCAAGATGAGGTCTCACCATGGATCTGTACAGGGGCATTATGACTTCGGGCCTCCGGCTGACGAAACCTCTACGGATGCATCCCACCATTTGTCTAGCCTTGGATGCAGCTTTCTCCACCTGCTTGGCAGTTTTCATGTCTGCACTAATGATTACTCCCAAATCACGTTCTGCCCTAGTCCTAGCTAAGGTCTCACCATTCAGAGTGTAAGTGCTGCATGAGTTTTTGCTGCCAAGGTGCATGACCTTACATTTTTTGGCATTAAAGCCCAGCTGCCAAGTCGAGGACCAATGTTCCAATAAGAGCAGGTCCTGCTCCATACTGTCGGGTAAGGTACTGTTATCTACTATGTTGCATAGTTTGGCGTCGTCGGCGAATAGTGTTATTTTACCTTGAAGCCCTTGAGTCAAGTCTCTTATGTATATTTTGAAAAGGATCGGTCCCAAGACCGATCCCTGTGGCACTCCACTGGTCACCTCCGATGTATTGGAGGGGGTACTGTTAACCACCACCCTCTGGATGCTACCGCTTAACCAGTCATTGACCCATGTCGTCAATATCACTCCCAATCTCATCGAAGTCATCTTGCTGAACAATCTGCGGTGCGGGACGCTATCAAAAGCTTTGCTGAAGTCCAAGTACACGACGTCTAGAGACTTCCCCATATCCAGTTTCCTTGTAACCCAGTCAAAGAAGCTGATCAGATTGGATTGACAGGACCTTCCCTTTGTGAATCCATGCTGCTGGGGATCCTGTAGATTCTCCTCGGTCAGGATCATATCTAATTCTTGTTTAATAAGTCTTTCCATGAGTTTGCTCACTATTGAGGTGAGACTGACCGGTCTGTAATTCGCAGCCTCCATTCTGCAACCTTTTTTGTGCAATGGAATGACGTTAGCTGTTTTCCAGTCCATGGGGACTTTTCAGGTACTTAGGGAAAGATTGAACAGCACGGATAGCGGTTCCGCCAGGACATCACACAACTCCCTAAGAATCCTGGGGTGTAGATTGTCCGGTCCCATGGCTTTGTTCACCTTGAGTTTTGATAGTTCACCATGGACGCTGCTGGGTGTAAACTTGAAGTTTTGAAACGGGTCTTCCGAGGTTTGCCTTGCCTGCAGTTGTGGACCGGTCCCCGGCGCCTCACAAGTAAAGACTGAGCAAAAGTATTCATTTAGTAGTTTGGCTTTATCAGAATCCGTTTCTGCATAGGTCCCATCTGTTTTCCTGAGACGTACTATCCCATCTGTGTTTCGTTTCCTGTCACTAATGTATCTGAAGAAGGATTTATCCCCTTTTTTAATGTTTTTCGCTAGTTGTTCTTCTGTTTGAATCTTGGCCTCTCTGACTGCCGCTTTGACTGCTTTAGACCTGGTCAGATAGTCTTCTTTTGTCACCCTGTTTCCTGTATGCTTGTAGGAAATAAAAGCTTTTTTTTTTCCTTGACAAGATCCGAGATCTCTGCAGAGAACCACTGGGGCTTGTTCTTTCTCCGTCGTTTGCTTACTGTTTTTATATAGCGGTTTGTTGCCTCATGCAAGGTGCATTTCAGGATTGACCACATAGCCTCTACATTATTGGTTTCAGCTTGGTTTTGTAGCGCCTGATGGACGAAGTCTCCCATGCGTTTAAAGTCAGTGCCCCGAAAGTCGAAGACCTTTGTTGCTGTGTTTGATCTAGTGAAGCCTATCTTGATGTTGAACCATACCATGTTGTGGTCGCTGGAGGCTAGTGTATCGCCTACCGAAACTTCTGAAACGCTTTCTCCATTGGTGAGTATCAGGTCCAGTGTCGCCTGATCTCTGGTGGGCTCCAGCACCATTTGTTTGAGTCGCGCCCCTTTTATGGAGGTTAAAAGCCTTCTGCTGCCGCTGGTAGTAGCGGAAAGTGTCTTCCAATCAGCATCGGGCATATTGAAGTCCCCTAGCAGAACCGTGTCCCCGCGTAAAGTGATGTTCTCAATGTCTTTGATTAGTTCCATATCCCTGTCTTCCTGCTGTTTTGGGGGCCTGTATACTACACCCAGATACAAGCATTTTTCGTTTCCTCTGGCCAGGTTCACCCAGAGTGATTCCCCGGTGTAGTTGACATCTGTGATTCTGGTAACTTTGATGTTATCTCTAGTGTATAGTGCTACCCCACCCCCTATCCTTCCCTCTCTGTCCCGACGAAGTAAGTTGTATCCTGGTATAGCCATGTCCCACCCATGTGAGTCTGTGAACCAAGTCTCAGATATCGCTATTACATCGAGGTCGGCGTTCGTTATCTCTGTCTCTAATTCTAGAATTTTATTGCCTAAGCTGTGTGCATTAACATACATAGCCTTCCATACTTTATGTTTGCTAAGACCCTGTGTAGAATTTCCCGCCTGAGTTTGAGTGGCTTTTGTATGATTGTTTTTACTGTGTGAACTTACCTCGGTTTCAGAAATGGAGTGTCGATTCACCTCTCCTGGAAAATTACTTACTGCGCTAGTACATGAGTGGGTACCCTCCCCCAACTTACCTAGTTTAAAGCCCTTCGGAGGAGGTGGGCTAGTTGATGTTCTTGCCTCTCCTTGTCAGGTGGAGTCCATCTGGTCCCTGCAGTCCCTTTAGTGCCTCTCCATGGTCCAGGAAGTGGAAGATTGTCCTCCTTCCACCTGGTCTCTGAGATATCTATTAGATCTACCTCTTCATTTAGTAGTATATACTCTTACTCACCCATCTTATTGTTTAAACTTCTAGCATTTGTTTTCTTCTGTATCCTACATAGGTTTTTTTGTTATGAGGGATATGAATGCTTAAATAAATAATTAATGACCTTGGCACTTTGCTTAAGTATCTGATTGTTAACCACTTATATAATTTTGATAGGCTGTATATAAATACCAAAAATAAATAAATAAAATAAATTTGTATTCAGACATTTCTGATTGTGTTTTTTTTCTTTGCATCTGTACGCTACTTAGAAGTTGACAGTGATTATTTGCATCCTAATATCTGCTCGTCACTCTTCCCTTAAACCAGACATGTCAAACTCTGGCCTGCGGGCCAAATTTGATCTGCGGGGTAATAAAATTTGGCCCGCCAAACAATTCCAGCCATTTCTGAGATTTGACCCGCCATTCCTTCCCTCCCTCTATCAGATGCAACGCAGATCCGCCAATGTGAAAAGGAGCTGCGTTGAAATTGGAGCCCTGTCACAGCACGTTCCTTCTGCCGCGATCGCATACATCAGAGGAGGGGTGGGACCGCGGCTGCGGTGGCAGGGCTACAATTTAGACGCAGTTCCTTTTCACATTGACGGAGCTACGCTTCACCTGATGGCTGCGCCTGGAACATAAGAACGTAAGAATTGCCACTGCTGGGTCAGACCAGTGGTCCATCATGCCCAGCAGTCCGCTCATGCGGTGGCCCTTAGATCAAAGACCAGTGCCCTATTTGAGTCTAGCCTTACCTGCGTATGTTCTGATCCAGTAGGAACTTATCCAACCTTTTCATGAATCCCTGAAAAGTGCTTTCCCCTATAACAGCCTTCGGAAGAGCGTTCCAGATTTTTACCACTCTCTGGGTGAAGAAGAACTGCCTTACATTTGTACGGAATCTTTTCCCTTCTAACTGTAGTGAGTGCCCTCTCGTTCTATTCACCTCAGAGAGGGTGAACATTCTCTTTCTCTACTAAGCCAGTTACCTTTAATATCTTTGAATGTTTCGATCATTTCCCCTCTGTCTCCTCTTTTCAAGGGAGAAGAGGCCCAGTTTCTCTAGCCTCTCATTATATGGCAACTCCCTCAGTCTCTTAACCATTTTTGTTGCTCTTCTCTGGACCCTTTCGAATAGTACTATGTCCTTTTTCATGTACGGCGACCGATGTTGGACGCAGTATTTCAGGTGGGGGCATACCATGGACCGGTGTAAAGGCATGATAACCTTTTCAGATCTGTTCGTGATCCCCTTGTTAATCATTCCTAGCATTCTGTTTGCCCTTTTCGCTGCCACTACGCATTGCGTGGATGGTTTCATTGACTTGTCTACAAGTACTCCCAAGTCTCTTTCCTTGGGGACTCTCTCTGAGTATAGCACCCGACATCCTGTTTCGTGCATATGATTTTTGTTACCGACATGCAACCCCTTGTACTTATTCGCGTTGAAATTCATTTGCCATTTCACAGCCCATTCCTCGAGTGTATTTGTCTCTTTGTAGGTCTTTGCAATCCTTCTGTGTCCTCACTACTCTGAATAACTTTGTATTGTCCTCAAATTTAATCACTTCACTCGTCGTGCCAATTTCTAGGTCGTTTATAAATATGTTGAAGAGCACAGGCCCGAGCACCAAACCCTGCAGCACCCCACTCGTTACGCGTCTCCAGTCCAAGTATTGCCCATTCACCCCCACTCTCTGTTTCCTATCTGCCAACCAGTTGTGCACTCACAGCTGGGCCGTGCAGATCTGTGGCAGCGCCCAAGAGGCGTCTCGCGTAGCTCGGATGCAGCGATTCAGTTTCTTGGGGCCGGTCGGTACCTCCTGCTTTACTGTGAAATAAACTAAAGGAAAACGTATTGAAACGCTGCTGGTAGATAGGAGGAGCCTGAAGAATGAGGCATAATAGACTGCAGGAGCATGTGAAACAGAGAAGGGGGAGTGGTGCCTACCTGCTCCAGTACTGTCTACTTGTCTGTCATTGTTCTCAGTCCTCTTCAAAGTGCTCTCTACTTACTTGTCATTGCTTTATCTGCTTCATGGGGCCCTCTACCTACTTGTCACACTGCTATCTCTGTGCTCCTACCTGTTTCTCACTGTTTTTATTCCTGATTCTCGGTGCCTCTAGCTGTCTGTCACTTCACTGTACTTCTCCTTTTAGTGCTCTCTCTATCTTCCTAACACTGTCTTTCTCCTGTTTCTCAGTGTTCTCTGATTGTACGTCACTACCTTCTACCCGCTTCTCAGGTCTGTTGTAAGTCAGTTAAACCGCTTTAGTTGTACCACAGAAAGGTGGTGTATCAAATGCATGGCCCTTGACTTTACATAAACATCAACGTACTGGGACAGACCAAGCTGGTATTAGACAGCAGGCATAAACTAGGTCTTAAAAGAGAGAGGAAAAGTAATTTTTATTTATTTTGCTTACATCACAGAGCCGGCGTGGGGTTGGTTCTAGTAAGTCTAAGGGGTCTTTTTATTAAGGTGCGCTAAATCAGTTAGCGTACCTTAATAAAAGGACCTCTAAGTATCAGTAAAAAAATTCAGCCCGCGACTTAGCCTAAGTTTTAGACTTCGGCCCCTTATGTGATTGAGTTTGATACCCCTGCCTTAAACACCATGCCATGCAGCCCTCTCCTCTGTGACACACGACACACAAACATTCTCTCTCTTCCCTCCCCCCCATTATGCAGCATACTGTCTCTCTCTTATCAATTCCCTCAGTCTACATCAGTGTTCTTCAACCTTTTTACACCCGTGGACCGGCAGAAAAAAAAAGAATTATTTTGTGGACCGGCAAACTACTAGGACTAAAATTTAAAACCCCTGTTTCCGCCCCATCTCTGCGAGCTCGGTCCCCACAAATCATCTGATCCCATCCACACAAGCCTCAGTTATGATTTTATGTATTTTATTAAAGTATAAAAAGAAACAATATTCTGTACAATTGTCATTTTATAAATACAAATAATTCAGAGCAAGGATCAACGAAAACCCCTGTCTCCCCTCCCCTTCACATATATCCCCTCTACTATCAAGAAAACTGAACAAGCCAAATTATTACAGAATGCTACACAGAAATATCATGCTAACAGAATACTGCAGTCACACATGACAGGAATAGTTTTAGGGGAGTGCAACTAGGGCAACTGCCCCCTGGTCAGAGAGCGCCCTAAGCCAGCTGGAAGCTAAAGAAGCACTTCCTGGGTTTTGCAGTCCCCAGTTATGTCTAACACCAGCTCTAGCAGGATATATATTTCAAATCTGATATATTCTAATCACAAAATAGAAATAAAATTATTTTTTTCTACCTTTTGTCGTCTCTGGTTTCTGCTTTCAATCTTCTTTTCACTCTCTTCCTTCCAGCGTCTGCCCTCTCTGTCTCTTCAATCCAGCATCTGCCCCTTCCATCCACTGTCTGTCCTCTCCCCCTTCCATATGGTATCTGTCTTCTTTCTATGCCCCTCTCCCCTTTCCATCCAGCTTGTACCTCTCTCTCCTTTTTACATGATTCATTCCAGCTTCATTGCTCTCTTCATTTTTATCTCTCCTACGCCAGATCTATCATCGTTGTCCCTCTCTGCTTATTTTTCTGCTGACCCCTTCCTATCATCAATCTCTCTACTTTCTCATGCCTGTGTCTCCCCTTCCCCTCCTCTAATCTCTCTGCCAGCTGTTTCCTTTCTTTTTTCATTCTCCCTTCCCTCCTCCTGTCCAGCAGTAACTCTCTTCCCTTCCTCCCCTCCCAGAAGCATCTCTCCTTCTCCCTCTCCAGTAGCAGCTGTCCCTTTTTTCCCTTGCCCAGCAGCTTCCCAGACTCCTTTCCCTCCTCCCCTCCCAGCAGCATCTCTCCTTCTCCTTCCCTCCAGGTCCAGTAGCAGCTGTCCCTTTTTTCCTTGCCCAGCAGCTTCCCAGATTCCTTTCCCTCCTCCCCTCCCAGAAGCATCTCTCCTTCTCCTTCTCCCTCTCCAGTAGCAGCTGTCCCTTTTTTTCCCTTACCCAGCAGCTTCCCAGATTCCTTTCCCTCCTCCCCTCCCAGAAGCATCTCTCCTTCTCCTTCTCCCTCTCCAGTAGCAGCTGTCCCTTTTTTTCCCTTGCCCAGCAGGTTCTGATAGTGGCATTCTCCCCTCCCAGCAGCTCTTCTTACTTCCCAGCGCAGCAATTCACAGAAGGCAGCCTCGGGTCCTTTGTTGGGTCGCGCCGCCTCTGAGGAAAGAGGAAGTTGCATCATCTGAGGCAGCCGCGACTCAGCAAAAGCCCCGAGGCTGCCTTTGTGAATCGCTGTGCTGGGAAGTAAAGGAGAGCTGCAGAGAAGGGAGAAAGCCACTGTCGGAAGCTCCCCAAGATCTCTCCGGCCCAGCGCACGCTTCAGATGCTGATCTTGCCGGCCCTGCGCGGACCGGCAGGAAGTTGAAGTAAGTCAATCTTGCCGGTCCTGCGTGGACCGGCAAAAATTTCCTGCGGACCGGCGGTTGAAGAACTGTGGTCTACATAACTCAATCTCTCCCCCCCCCCCCTCATCTTGTTGCCTTTTCAAGTCATCAGCTGTGAATACAGTGACAGTGGCAGAAACAATGTGAAAATTATGGTACCATTTCCCTTCAAGGCTCTCTGTGCTCTGCCAGTCACATCCTCTGATGCAGGAAATTATATCAAAGGAGGCATGACTGGCAAATCAGACACTGGCATGCACAGGAAAGTGGTTTTGCTCATCTTCACATTGTTTATGCTGATGCCACAGCATCAGCAGTCAATCACTTGAAGAAGGAACAAGGAGAATATAGAAGATGGGGGGGGGGGGAGGTCACAGTTCAAGCTTTACAGGGCACCTATTGTGGGTGGGAGGAACAAGGAGCCATAGCAGCAGAAAACTGACGTTTAAATTGCCTGGTCTGTTGGGCACTGTGTAACCACTGCTTAGGTATTGTGTGTCCCTTGGGATATGCGTACTGCATGTTGAAAACCTCTGTCTTATACCATGATGGTACTAGATCAGTTTAGTTTCTTTACCTCCATCTTCTGGCAGAAGAGCACAACTGCCTGGACTGAATCTAATAGGACTGAAGGACTGGTCTAATAGGACTGAAGGAAATGAAATAACAGATACATACGAATAAATTTCATTCTATAAAATAGACTTGAAATCGACATTTGCTTGACTTTCATGCAAAGACAACCTGTTATAAAATTATCTTCTTAATGGATTTTCATTGTGTAGAACTAGAAATAAGCTCAGTTAGTACAGACAATGTGATATAATGCTTTTTCAGGATAAATTGTATTTGGGGATAGGGGAGAGGGGGGGATTCTTTTAGAAGGATTGTACTTTTTCTATTAGTCTGCTGCAGTGATCCTTACCGAATGGTAATAAAGTAATAAAATAATGTTTTCACAGCTGTTTGTCTTTGATTACATATTTCTTTGAAGAATTGCACTGAGACAGACTTTGAACCTGGAAAGAGATCAAATAATAACTTAAGCTTAAGAAGGGATTTTATTGTCGAAACACTGAGTGCAACATATTTCTCTATAACAGTTAAATAGTGGTTGATTGTACTATGTCATCAATACACATGGACTAGATTAAAGAGCTCGTGGCCAGCATTAAGTAACTGCAAAAGAATATGATTTTCTCTTAAAGCTTAGATATTTTTTTCCACTTAAGGCTTAAATTATACAAATACAGAATTACACAAAAACAATGAACATCCTATTTACTTTAATCAATATAACAAATCATTTATGAATTGTCAGATAATGTTCACATTTATTTAGATACATTCCTTAAATCAGCATTTTTAGCCCTGTACTGGAGGCACAGGTATCCAGTCAGATATTCAAGGTTTACTTGTGATTGATCAATTTATGTAAATTTATATCATGCATTATCTTTATGGCGATTAAGGAAGCATTGACTTGTGTAAACATTTTTTCAAATATTATTGTATCCATAGTCTCTTGCACTAATTCTATTCTGTTTCTGTAAGAATAGTGCTGTATTAATTTCTTTATAACTTCTACAAAGGTTATTCCATAATAAGAACATTTAAACTAAAGCTTTCAGTGTGGACCTGGAAAGTTTGCAACAATGTATTATCATATGTTTGTTTATTCCAGTTACTGATATGCCACCTTTCCTAGAAACAGCAGGGCGGTTTACAATGTTCAAAACCATATGTTCAAAAACTGTATTGTGTAAGACTATATGCGTAGGTCTCTCATTTCCTACATTAGAACCATCTGCCATAAAGTTATAATTTAACCTAGCTGGCCACAAATGGATATATGGGAATTGTATAATTACCTCTATAATAGACCTAAGGGCTAGTTACTGTATACCTGGGCAGAAAACATAAGATTGTAT
The DNA here is from genome assembly GCF_902459505.1 of Geotrypetes seraphini. Lineage (NCBI taxonomy): Eukaryota > Metazoa > Chordata > Amphibia > Gymnophiona > Dermophiidae > Geotrypetes > Geotrypetes seraphini. The sequence goes on along the minus strand of NC_047089.1, from coordinate 95,767,593 downwards.
CCTATAGATTCTATTGTGAAATTGTCATTAGGTTATGCTAAACTGTTGCCTTTTATGTTTCAAATATTTAAAATGATAACATCAGTAGAAGCATTTGGAAAAGAAATACAATAACTTTTTTTTATGCTGAAGGTATGTTTTAAGAGATGTCACTTTGATATTTTTACATTATGTCCTACATTTGTCAGCTAAAATCAGGATATTGCCTCAATGAGAAAAAGCATGTTCTGCACTTGTCAAAAGGCGGTAAGTAATGATTAAAATAGCAGTGTGAAATGCTGAGAGATTAAAGTGATGCTAATGATAAGTGAGAGAAGAAAAGGGCAAGCTATATTTTAATCCCTGAGAGAATGGTTAATGACTTCTATTGCCTGAGATTAAACTAAACCTGTCTCATCAGCTTTTTCTGCCTGGCGAAAAAAAAAAAGGGCTCTCTGCACTTTAATAAATTAAAGTCTTTTAAGGAAGCACATTGATCCACAGAGGTTAAACTTTAAAGATATTGTGCAAAAAATACACAAACATTCTCAAAAGAAGTACAACTTTGTAACCATTTTTGAAAGGCTTTTTATGGGGTGGAAGGGGGGTGGGGTGGGGAGAGAACATTGTTGCATTCTTGATATGTTAGTTGTTTTAAACCAGGAGTTTTGTTCCTTGCTAAAAGCCTGAACCTTTCCATTTTTCTGGTGCAGGCAAAGTGGCAAGTACAAGGCAGATGATATCTGCAGATAGAGAGAGATTAAATTACAGAAGTAATTATTGTTAGCATAATGCCACAATTGTGCAATTTTTGGAACAACTAGTTTTCACTCTTAAAAATATGTGTACACCAATCCAGAATGTGAGACAGCCATGCTAAATTAAGGGCCTCTTCTATCAAACTGCACTAGCAGTTTGTAGCATGGTGAACCATGCTTAATTGCCCGCCCTGCTCCCGATGCTTGTAGAGTTCCTATGAGCGTCGGGAGCAGCACGGCTCTCTGTGCTAAAAACTGCTAGCGCAGTTTGATAGAAGAAGCCCTAAATGGTTCTTAACCTTTTCATCCAAGCTATTCTGTATGGGTTTTCTAATATCATTCTGACACAAGGAAACATAGTTTAAGTTCTGTTATAGTGCAGTTCAGTCACTAATTTCCAGTCACTGAATTGCTTGTCCTAAAAATTCCCTAGTTCTGTAAAAGAGAAGAAACAGATGGTGTGGACAGTAGAGTCCCCTCACCCTCAACACTGTCTTATTGCCAAAGATAAAGTTTTACATTTTTTATGGCAAAGGAAGCTCATTTAGTGCCCCCTATAGATTTTAAAGTCAGCAAATGTAAAAGTTATTAGAAATACTAGTTTACATGACTGAGTTTAGACTCTGGCTCATGCTTTTTTTTTTGCTTTTTTTTTCCAAAAATCATGACTCCTTCAGGCTTGTAGTTTTTCCTAACAGTTTCTTGTGAAAAAAACAATTCAAGGGTTATTTTTAACTTGCATAAACAAATCTGCTAGTTTTTGCTTATTTCATTTCACTGTAATAATTGCAAGCAATCCTATTAGTAAAAAACTCTGGCACATGGAGGTTAACACACATTCCATTCTAATGAGCATATTATGTCAGTAAAATCTTTGTAGGCATTGCAAGGTTCACATTACAATTTAGTGAAAGAAACAGTTGGGCACCCTGTTGCTGGAAAATTATAAGGTTTATTTATTATTTTAGATCTAGCTCACATCTTTTCAGTAGTATTGCAAGGTAAGTTACAAAGATTTGTGTTTTTCAGTCCTGGAGTCAGGGATAATTTGCTAATATATTTTTGACTGGCATCTTTTTCTGTTTTATTTTTGTAATTCTTGAATATGAGGGTGAGCAAAACATTTGTTTTTCCTCTTCACAGTATGAACAGTATATATATATATATATATTTTTTTTTTCAAAATTATTTTCACATATCAAATTACATCACCATATACATATTTGGGATACGTGAGAAAAAAAAAGAAAAAAAATAACTGAAAATGATCAAATACAACAAAGTACCACAGTAAATGTTACAATACATTTTGCCCACAAGATTTATAGCAATCAGATCACATTATGTTATAGAAAAATTATTAATGAAATAAAACTAAAATCTAATACAAAAGAGCCTTCCGCCCCAGAATCCCTCCTCTAAGCCAGTTTATCAGTGCACATATGAGATTACATTATAACATTACCATCTACTCATGCTTTCAGAAAAGTTTTGAGCTGCTTAGGGTCATATAAAATGCAACAAACACATGGAAATTGCAATAAAAAATTAGCTGATAAAGCCTGAACTTTAGGATGCAATGCCAAAAAGGCCTTACATTTGAGTGTCTGTCACTAAATTAGGAAAAATATGTACAGTGGTGCCTCACACAACGAACTTAATTCGTTCCAGGAGCAAGTTTGTTATGCGAAAAGTTCGTTATGTGAAACGCGTTTTCCCATAACAATACATGTTAAAAAAAATAATTCGTTCTGTAGCATAAAATATGCTAAGATGACATAAAAAAAGATAAATTTTTGGTTATTATTTTTATTTAGATACATCTAAAAACATAATTGTTTTTTAAAACAACACACATTTTTTAAATTTAAAGACAGACTAAGTAGAGTCTAATTTTACAGTGAGAGGGCAGAGTCTCAGCGGCAAAAACTGGGACTTAACTGTTCATTTTTTTTTTTTTTCTACCGTGTTTCCCCGATGATAAGGCAGGGCCATCAAATAAGACAGCCCCCCCTTTTTAGAAAAAAATGTAAAATAAGGCACCCCCCCGCAAATAAGCCACCCACCGATACCTGCGCTTACCCGAATCGGGTGGTACGGTGGGTGACTCCGTGTGGTCCCTGGTACCCCCGACACGATCGGGGCAAGAGGGAGCTCAAGCCCTCTTGCCCCCCCGACTCCCCGACACGATCGGGGCAAAAGGGAGCCCAAGCCCTCTTGCCCCGCCGATTCCCCAACTCCCCGACAATATCGGGCCAGGAGGGAGCCCAAGTCCTCCTGGCCACGGCGACCCCCTAACCCCACCCTGCACTACATTACGGGCAGGAGGGATCCCAGGCCCTCCTGCCCTCGACGCAAACCCCCCCTCCCCCCAACGACCGCCCCCCCCAAGAACCTCCGACCGCCCCCCCCAGCCGACCCGCGACCCCCCTGGCCGACCCCCACGACACCCCCAACCCCCTTCCCCGTACCTTTCTGTAGTTGGCCGGACAGACTGGAGCCAAACCCGCCTGTCCGGCAGGCAGCCATCGACGGAATGAGGCCGGATTGGCCCATCCGTCCCAAAGCTCCGCCTACTGGTGGGGCCTAAGGCGCCTGGGCCAATCAGAATAGGCCCGGGAGCCTTAGGTCCCTCCTGGGGGCAGGGCCTGAGGCACATGGTCGGGTTGGGCCCATGTGCCTCAGGCCCCGCCCCCAGGAGGGACCTAAGGCTCCCGGGCCTATTCTGATTGGCCCAGGCGCCTTAGGCCCCACCAGTAGGCGGAGCTTTGGGACGGATGGGCCAATCCGGCCTCATTCCGTCGTTGGCTGCCTGCCGGACAGGCGGGTTTGGCTCCCGTCTGTCCGGCCAACTACAGAAAGGTACGGGGAAGGGGGTTGGGGGTGTCGTGGGGGTCGGCCAGGGGGGTCGCGGGTCGGCTGGGGGGGCGGTCGGAGGTTCTTGGGGGGGGGCCGTCGTTGGGGGGAGGGGGGGTTTGCGTCGAGGGCAGGAGGGCCTGGGATCCCTCCTGCCCGTAATGTAGTGCAGGGTGGGGTTAGGGGGTCGCCGTGGCCAGGAGGACTTGGGCTCCCTCCTGGCCCGATATTGTGTGGGGAGTTGGGGAATCGGCGGGGCAAGAGGGCTTGGGCTCCTTTTTGCCCCAATCGTGTCGGGGAGTCGGGGGGGCAAGAGGGAACCAGGCGGAGAGAGGGCAGTTAAGCGCAGTGCCTGCGCGGAAGGATGCAGCTCGGGCGACTTCGTTGTGTGAAACGAAGTTCGTTGTACGGATCAAGACATAAAGTTCGTTGTGCGCAGCGTTCGCTGTGCGAGGCGTCCGTTATGCGAGGCACCACTGTATTTACTAGTCTTTAAGCCCGTTACATTAACAGGTGCTAGAATAGATGTCTGTCTGTCTGTGTTTCTTTATCTCTCTCTCCTTGGCCGCTGTCTGTATCCTTCTGTCTCCCCCTCCCCCCCCCCCAAGCAAAGCTGTCTGCCCCCAGCACCCATCTCCCCTCCCCCCAAATGTCTCTCCATGGCCCTCTTCTGTCTTCCCACCCCAGAGCAAAGCTGTCAGTCCCCAGCACACCTCCCCCCAAAGCAGCCCCCTTTCCCTATCTCTCCATGGCCCCTTCTGTCTCCCCCTAGCACACCCCTCCCACCAAAGCAGCCCCCTTTCCCTCTCCTTGTCTCTCCATGGCCCCTTCTGTCTTCCCCCCAGAGCAAAGCTGTTTGCCCCAGCACACCCCTCCCCCTAAAGCAGCCCCTTTTCCCTCTCCCGCTGACTCTCTCTCTGGCCCCCTTTCTCTGTCTGTCTTTCTGTTCCTCTCCCTGCCCCTGTGTCTTTCTTTCTTTCTGTCTCCCTCCCTCCCTCTGTCTGTCTGTCATTTTTCCCCATTTCCCTGTGCAGCAGCATTTCCATCCCACTTCCCTATGCAGTAGCAACAGCATTTCCCTCCTATCCCCCCCTTTCCTGTGCAGAAACAGTAGCAGCATTTTCCCCCACCCCCCTTTCCCTTCTCTTACCTTCTCTTCCCTGCTCCATTCGGCCCCTCCCCCTTCTTTTACTGCTGTTGTCCTGCTCCATCCGGCCTGCTCCTGACCCTCCCACCGCCAACAAACCTCGGGGCTCCAGCCGCGTAGGCAGCACTTTAAACACGCTGCTTCGCGGCCTTCTACTGCCGATTTCCTCTGCCGCGTCTGTCTCCGATGATGTCATCAGAGACGCGGTAGAGGAAATCAGCAGTAGAAGGGCGCGAAGCAGCGTGTTTATAGTGCTGCCTACGCCGCTGGAGCCGGGAGGTTTGTGGAGGGGCAACGGCCAGAGCGGGGCTGCTGTCCACCACTTGGTTGCTGCCACTGGTGCTGCCTACGCCACTGGAGCTGGGAGGTTAGGAGAGAGAGAGAGAGAGCACAGTCGCGTGCCTCCAGCCCCCGCATGTGCCCTGAGGTTTAGAATGTTGCCACAGAAGCACACCTCAGGGCGCCAGCGCTCACGAATTTTCAAGAGCACATGCGCCTCTAGCATTTTATTATTATTGATGAACCCAAAAAGTTTGCTTCCAAATATCTAAAGGAAAATTTTAAGACCGAATTGCGGTACAAATCAAAGGCAAAAGAAACCACTAATGTTGTTCTTTGTGTTATCACTTCCAAAGAAGATACTAGAAATGTTGTCAGGCCCATATTGCCCCCATTAACTTCAGGGTTTTCAGAAGCTTTAGTTGAACTTGCAGATAAATAGTTCTGGTTATCGGGGGCAGTGAATGGGCGGGCATTTGTAAAATTTCAGTAAGATATATCCATAGTAGACACCAATGGAGACTTTGAAAAATTTAAGACTCTTAGATAGTATCTTCTATTTTGGTATTCTAGGCGTCTGGATGTATAGTTCATATCCTTTATTGCAATAGCCTCAACTGTTTCCAACATCTGAACCTTTTCTTTCAAATTCGACAAATCAGAAAAACACTGATCTGAAACTTGTGCCTGGAGAAGAACATTTTCTGAGATGACTTTTAAATCTCCACTATTTTGTTTCACATTATTTAATAGCGAGCAATGTATATCGTTAATAGCCTCCCAAAGTGACTCCAATGTCACTACGGCTGGTTTCACAATTTCCCTCTGTTGAAAATCAAGAATCGGTCAGCCTTTAATTCTCAGTAAATTACTCACAGTTCCTTGCTCTAAAACTTTCAAAGCCACTCATTCAGTAGGATCTTCCTCTGGAGTCACCAACCCCACTGCCTGCCCCCCTTGCACACTGGGATCTCCATGAAGGCAAATCTCTGGTCCACGCTGATCAGTGGGTAAGCCGATTCCTGGCTGAGGGGGAGCCGCATGCTGAACAGAGCTCAAAGACACCCCACTTACACTGCCACCCAAAACTTCCAAAGAGAGAGAGGTTCAGTTCTGCTATAGTTCGAAAGCCATCAAGAATCACCTGCTTCATCACAGGAGTAGAAGAAGAAGCCAGGGGAGGCTCATGCACCTTCACCCTCCTTTTCCCTATCCTTCACAGGCTCCGCTACGAAGCTCAGGAGCTAAAAGCTTGTGTGTCTGCTCGTTATCGTGCCATCTTGGATCTCCACCTGTTGCCATATGAACAGTATATTCATCTACAGCAAGGGTGTCAAATGTTGGTCCTCGAAGGCCGCGATCCAGTCGGGTTTTCAGGATTTCCCCAATGAATATGCATGAGATCTATTTGCATACACTGCTTTTATTGAGTTCCTATGAACGTCAGGTGCAGCACAGAGCATTAAGCATGCCAGCCTTTGCTAAAAACTGCTATTGTGATTTTGTAAAAAGGGGGGGATTAATTCTAAGATGCCGCATCTATGGGGCATATCATGACCTATTACTGTGCAAGGACATTCTTTTTGCAATTTTCAATTCAACAGCTATCCTGTATCAGGGTTTCTGATTTTAGGTTTTAGTAGTTAAACACTGATAAGACATGTGATGCAAAAAAATAAATAAATAAATATATATATATATATATATATATATATGTATGTCATCATATGGATCTTACCAATGTTTGTTTATTGAATAAATGGATAAATAGTGGAAACATACTGCTTACTCTGGTATACCCTCACCATCCCTTGGAATGTCTTATATCCTTCATTGGTTTTGTGGTTGTTCTGTGCTGACGCTGCCTAAGTGACACAAACATATTTGATTCCAACAAATAAAGGTACTCTGTAATAATACCTCTTGCAGGAAAGCAACAATAAATACTGACTTTTGTACTCTTAAACTCTGTTTAATTAGATGGAAAACAAACACCTAAATTTACAATTCATAATCCCCTAAGAAGAGAAGCTCTCTATATAATATTAAAGCTAAACCCAAACAAAACTATTTTAAGAGCAAATAAAAGGAAAACAAGATTTAGGCCCCTTTTATCAAACTGCACTAGATGCTTTTAGCATGACCCAGTGCTCATAGGAATTCTATGAGTGTCAAAGCATTTACCACAGCGGCCCGCACTAAAAACTTCTAGTGCAGTTTGATAATAGGGGCCAAGTATTAATTATTCTATTATGGTATAAAAAAAGCACAGTTTATACTTTGGTTGTCTATATTTACAAGTTTAATCCAGTTAAAGCCAGTTGTAATAACAGTAATGATCAAAATTGTTTAATTTCATAGAGACCAAACCTAGGCAATTTTTTGTCTGGTTGCCAAATTTTTTTTTAAAAAGCATTAAGACATCAATGCACTAAGAGAATAAAGTGAGACAGCAGTGATTTCTCAAAGCAAATTATTAGCCTCTTGGTGCTATTCATCAAACAATTTTACAAATATTAATTCTTCTATAGTTTGGTTCTCAGATAAGCTAGCCTTCATATCTTTTTTCAGTAACAGGCTTTTTTGTGAGTTTACTATCCCCCTCCAGAAATTTTCCCCAGCCGGGTGGCACGAAAAATAGCCGGGCGGGGTGGGGAAATTTGGTGGTGGAAATTTGGTGCTATGCAAATTACCCCTCCCTGCTTACGGTGAAGGAGTTAGGAGTGGGAAAGAGGGTTGGCGCGCAGCCTGGAACGCTATGAAAATTACCCCTCCCTGCTCACGGTGAAGGAGTAGGGCAGGGGTGTCCAACCTTTTGGCTTCCCTGGGCCACATTGGCCGAATAAAAAGTTTTCTGGGGCCGCACAAACACTAACACTAGCTGATGAGCAAAAAAAAAAGGCTGAGCAGATCCCAAATTTGCAATCACTAATATAGAAGATGTACGTATCTAATAATAAACCTTCATTAAATGGACGCTGTGGAGAGGAACCCAAAAAAGCAGTAATGCTTACCCTGACTGAGTGATCCTCCACGTGCACAGCTGACAGAGGGAGCAGCCACAGGCTTCCGCATCCCCACTCTGATGAGCAGGGATGCACACTCCTGGTTCTCTCATTCACTTCTATTACAGCTACGATGAGCCTCTTCAGAGGTGAGCCTCATCAGAGTGGGGATGCTGCATCAGCTGTCAGCAGCGCACGTGGAGGATCATTCAGTCAGGGTAAATATTACTACTTTTTTGGGCTTCCAACTTTGAGCTTAGGCTCCCTCAAAATGAACATCTCTGTTGTAGCTAGTAGGGATCCTCAAGCTTCACCAACTGATGGCCACCTCCTCACCTCCAACTTCCCAAGTTCCGCAGCTGGCAGCAATTTGCAGAGCTGCTGCCTTCCCTCGTCCCTGCCACACTTCCCCACCCCCCACACACACCTTGGTTTTCATTAATGCTTGAAAGTAGAGAATGACACGGTGACAAAATTCATCACAGTTCCCGTCCCTGGGGATAACTGCGGGAAATAAACCCATGTCATTTTCTAGTGTCTATTTCATCCTCTGTCCTTCTACACCAGCATTATTCAAAGCAAAGCTTGCGGGTCAGTGGTTGTGGCCATTCATACTCTGATTCTTCCCTCTCTCCTTAAAGAATAACATGAAGATGGTTTCCCGCGGTTATCCGCGGGGACAGGAATGGTGATGAATTTTGTCACCATGTCATTCTCTACTTGAAAGCAGTGGCAGCTTGAGGATATTGCCATTGGCTGCAAAGCTTGGATATTTTGGGCTGCCAGACTGGAGGAAGATGTCTTCAGGTGGCAGGGCTTGGGAATCCCCAATAGCGCAAGTATTTGTAAATTGCACTCAGGCGGGGAGAAACTTTTGTGCCCATCCACTAACTTGGGGCTCCAGTCCCTCCTTAAATCAGTATATGACTATACCACTGAAAGCAAAAATAATTGTGATGCACATAACCCAAAGCTAACATATTCCATTTAAAAAATTCAAAAGAAAATAATTTTTTCTACCTTGTTGTCTGGAAATTTTGTTTTTCCATCATCTTGGTTCCAGTTTCTCTTTCTGCTTTTTGTCTATCTTCAACTAATTCTCTTTTCAGTGTCTGCTGTTCATTTTTTTCTACTCTCTTGTTCCATTTCCTCCTTATGCTTGTCTCCAACGTATTGATTTTTCCCTTTCAGCTTTCTTAACTTTTTCTTTTCTTTTTTGCCTTTGTCCACTCAGATCTTGTCTTCTTTCTCACCCTTCTTTTTAAATGTTCAGCTACCTCTCAATTTTCCATCTTCTCTCAGTCCCTAGCTCTCCCATTTCCTATCTCACTCCTTTCCCAGCCACCTATTTCCTGCTATCTACTCCCCATTACCACATTTCTACCACTGTACTACTGTCATCTCCCTTTTGACCTCATCCACATGGCTCACCACTTTCAGAATCCCCCTCCCTCTCTCCACTGGTCAGACTATAACTTCATGTCCCTTTCTTTCCATCCCCTTTCTTATCCCAGCTCTCTTCCCACCTACCCTCCCACGGGTCCATCTCTCCTCCTCTATCCCCATGGTCCAACATTTTGCTCCCTCTCTTTTCTGTTTTTCTTTTTCCCTCCCCCCTTGATGCTGAACAATGAAATGGAGGGAAAAAAAGAGAGATGCTGCACCTCTCTGCCTTCCATCCACAGTTCTAAAATTTTTCCCTACCTCCCTTCCATCCCCAGATCCAACTTCTCTCCCTTTCTCTTTCCAACTGCCCCCCACCCCATCTCTCCCCGTGCCTGCCTGCCTCCCCCCCCCCAGGTCTACTCTTTCTCTTCCCAACAGTCCTCCTTTCAAGTATCTCTTTCCCTCTTCCTCCACACCATCCCAGGTCTAACTTCTCTCCCTTCAGACCATTGCCCACCATCTCTGTCCTCTGTTTCTGACCCCATAAGCTCTCTTCCATACCCAATCTAGCACTTCTTTTAATACCCTCCCCCTCTGTACTTAAAAACAAAACAGTCCAGGAGGCTTCCTTGGCCCAGCATATTCTCCCCCTCCTCTCTGTGCCCATGCATCTCTACCTCACTCCTCTCCCACCACCATGTCCAATAATTCTCTCTCCCTCCTCTCTCTGCTCAACAGTTCTCCTCTTTCTTCATCTCTCCATGTGCACCATCTCTTTCCCTCTCTGACACCCAATTCTTCCTTACTGTTCCCTCTACCTCACTCCCTCTATTCTTCAATCCTATGGCTCATACGCCCTCCCTTCATCATTTGTCTAAAGTTTGTGCTCCCTCCCTCTCTCCCTGACCTTCTCCCTTCCTCCCTTCTGGCCGGCTCCCATGCTGCAATTGTGTTTCTGGTGAAAGCTGCGGGCAATGGTGGCTGGCTCCTTATGCAGGAGAGTCCTGGTTCTGTCCCATTTCTGTGATGCCTGGTAATTCTATAGGTGAGAGCGTAACGCAATTATTTGCTTCTCTCACTATTGCCTCTAGCTTTTCTCCATTTATCAGTGGAGGTCTCTTTCTTTGAAACCTGTGATTCTTCTTTAGGAACAATATCTCCTGGACAACTGGAGTCTTCTTCTATCCCAGCAGAGTCAGGTGGCCCTGTTCAGTCTGACTCTTGTCCCTATCACAACCAAAGCACTGGGTTACTCTCAGACTCTTGAGCAAGACACAACATCTTACTTGAACATAAGTCCTCCATATTGTGCCCCGTTGTGTCTGCCATGTGTCTCGCCATAGCACTTTCTCTTCTGCAGCCAGCAGTTCCGCTCATCCTGGACCTCTTTCTGGGGTGCAGTCTCAGTCTTCTCAGGGTCTCCTGCATCCAATAGTTTTCTGGCTGGCTCTCTTGCTGCAGTCATCTGAAGGCAACGTTGGCTCCTTGTGCGCGATTCACAGCTTATTCGGAAGCCTTCTCTCTGACGTCGTGACATCAGAGGGAACACTTCTGACACAACTGCAGATCGTGCATGAGGAGCCAAAGCCGCCCGTGGACAACTGAACCAAGGGAGCCAGCCAGAAAACTTCCCACTGAAGGGAGGAAGAAGCTGGGCCGCACAAAACTCCTTGTTGGGCTGCGGGTTGGACACTCCCTGGAGTAGGGAAGGGAAGAGGATTGGCGTGTGGCTTCGTTGTTGGTGGTGCGGATGCAAAATGACAGCCGGGTGCTCACCTAAATTAGCTGGGCGGAGTGCCCGGCTAAAACACGCTAGGGAGAACACTGCCCTCCTTTATTAATGTGTAGCTTGGGTTATAGCGCTAGCATGGTGGTATCTGCTCCAATGCTCATAAAATTCCTATGAGCATCGGAGCAGTTACCGCCGCTGCAGGCACTAAAACCCGAGCTATGCATTAGTAAAGGAGGGGGTATAAACAGCTGTCTATCTAATGCAAAGAAAGTAGAGAATCCTGGAACAACCCTTGTGGAGTCCCCCAAGGCTCCCCATTATCACCAACACTCTTCAACCTTTATATAGCCACACTTGGTACATGCTTAGACAAACAAGGCATAACGTCATACAGCTACACAGACGATATCACCATCCTCCTGCCTTTCGACCAAACCACCCCCAACACAACAAACTACACATTGCACTAGAAACAGTGTCAAAATGGATGAGAGACCACAAATTAAAACTGAACCAAGACAAAACCAAATTCTTACTTCTAGAAAGAAAGAAAACCCCAACCATAACAAACCTAGAAATAAACTCCATCACATATCCCTTACAACCCAACCTAAAACTGCTGGGAATAATGATAGACAAAGGCTGAACCATGCAACTTCAAATCAGGAAAATGGTTCAGAAGGCATTCGCAACCATGCGCAACTTAAGACAAGTCTGAAAATACTTCAACAATGAACAATTCAAACTCATAGTACAAGCGTTAATCCTAGGACTCCTAGACTACTGTAACATACTTTATCCCAGGACAAGCAGGCAGCTATTCTCACATATGAGTGATGTCACCAACGGAGCCTTGATGCGGAAGCCTTGCAAGCAGACTTGCTTGAAGAAACTAGAAGTTTTGAGTCAGCCGCACCGCGCATGCGCGAGTGCCTTCCTGCCCAGCACAGGGCGCGTTCCTCAGTTCTCAATTTTCTGTGGAGCCAAGAAGTCTGTCTTTGACTCTCTGTGTTTATCTTACTTACTTTGTGCCTTCTCTCACCGTGGTTTGTGTTATTTTTCTTCACGAATCGCTGTACTTTACTTTATTCCTATTTTTTTTAAAAAATGTATTTTCTCTGTTCGGTTGCTGGGGCATGCCACTCGGCTGCAGCCCAGGGGCTTCGACCTTGCAGCGACTGTTTTTCCTTCTATGTCCCGGCCAGCTACAGGCTTCAAGAAGTGTAGCCAGTGCCAGCGTGTGATTTCTCTCACGGACCTATATAGCAGGTGCCTCAAGTGCCTTGGGCCACAGCATCATCCGAAGTCGTGCGAGCGCTGTGCTACTCTTTGACCTCGTGCCCTTAAACATCATCTACTTTCAGTGGAGAAGCTGTTCCAGATGGATTTGACCACTTCCTCGACTCCGAAGCCGACCTCGGTATCGCATTCGACCGAGGGCCCTCCTACCTCCACTGCTTCGACTTCGAGTCTCATCAGACCTTCCTCATTTGCAGCGGCTCTTTCATTGACGACATCTGCTGTATCTTCCCCTGTATCCTCAGGTCAGATAGCTCATCAGACAGTTCCACTGGTGGTGCTTAAGGTGCCTAAGACTTCTAAGTTGAAGCACATTTCCACTGCCTCGGTGGAACCTCCAGCCAAGACAAGTGGTCCAGTTTCAAATGCGGATCCATCCTTGCTGGCTTCTTTCCAGACTTGGTTAGAGCAGCAATTTGTTCAGTTCCTCACCAAAATGGGACCGAAGCTAGCTACTCTAATCCAGCCTGGGAATTCTGCAGACTCCCACGAGGTCGAGCCTTTTCCTATGCCTCAGTCTGAGTCTACACACTCTATGCAGGGAGCAGAGTCTCTGCGAGTGTCTGGTCTGGCATCTAAGCACGTAAAGCAAGGAGCAGATTCTTTGCAAGTGCCTCGGCAGGAATCCTCACACTTCATGCAAGGAGCAGAGTCTTTGGGAGTGCATCAAGGTTCCTCCATCAAGCCTCTGGAACTTCGATCCACAGCCTCCAGTCCTATCCATTCTTTGGTGGCATTGGCTGCTTCTCTCTCCGGGGCAAAGTCTCCTCGATCTTCGAGATCTGCTTTCAAGCACCGTTCTCACCGACGATCGAGACCTTCATTGAAGCATCCTTACAGGCATAGTTCTTCTTCTAAAGAGAATCCTTCTTCAACTAAGCCTTGAGCTACACCTACTTCTACTAGACCACCAAGTCCTCGATCGAGGTCTCCACTTCCAAACCTCGAGAACTCAGTGGTTTCAATTGCTTCGTCCAAGTCTCCCTATTCTTTTGATTCCTTTTCTCCAGCCGAAGCTTCATCTTTGACCCAGGCTGCCTCGACGACCTCAAGTCCTTCTCGAGGCAAGGCACTACCAGATCAGCTATCTTTCTCCTCTTTTCTTTGTCAGATGGCTGTTAACTTGGACCTTCAATTGGATGCTGGTTACAAATACTCTAAGGAGTATTTCAAAGTCATGCATCTTCCTCAACCTCCGGCAGAGTCACTTAAGCTTCCTCTTCACAAGCTTTTGTCTCAAACTTTTACCGGATGCCTGGAGACTCCTTATGCAATTCCAGCTGTTCCAGGCAAATTAGACTCCAGATATAAAACTCTCCATTGTAAAGGATTTGAGAATTCACAGTTATCTCACCAATCTCTACTTGTGGAGTCTTCTTTGAAAAGATCCCATCCTTCCAAGGTTTATGCGACCATTCCTCCTGGAAGAGAAGGGAAAACTATGGACAAATTTGAACGTCACATCTATCAAAATGCCATGATGTCCTCTAAAGTTCTCAATTACAGTTTCCATTTTGTCACTTATTTTGAGTTCCTCATTGCTCTTTTGCCTAAATTTCTTAGTTATTTAGATACTCAAAAGCACTTTGAATTTCAAGAAGTCATCGCTTCTCTATCACAACTCAGATTACATCTATTTCAGTCATCTTATGATGCTTTTGAGTTGTCTGCCCGGGCGGCTGCTTGTTCTGTAGCAGTGTGTCGCCTTGCCTGGCTTCATACTATTGACATGGATCCTAATCTTCAGGACCGCTTGGCTAATATTCCTTGTGCAGGCAATGAACTCTTCGATGAATCTATTGAGGCAGCCACCAATAAATTTTCTGAGCATGAAAATTCCTTTGCTTCTATTGTCAGACTTAAGCCAAAGCCAGCTCCTGCCAAGCCTGCACGCCCTGCTCCTATTTACCAGAGGCGTTTTGCTCCGAGGACGGCTCCTTATACTCGCCTTCCTCCCAAGAAACAGCAAAATCAGAAGCAACAGAAATCTCAACCTTCTGCTGCACCTAAGGCTACGCAGCCTTTTTGACTGTTTAAAACAGAGCATAACCTCCACCGTTCTGTCTCTGAGTTATCTTCCTCCTATTGGAGGTCGTCTCTATCATTTTTACCACCGATGGGAGACTTAACATCCGACCTCTGGGTGCTGTCATTCAGGGAAGGATACTCTCTTCATTTCACTCAGGTTCCACCAGAGCTCCCTCCAAGAGAGTACCTTCCAGTCCATCCCGACCACCCTTCTTCTTCAGGAAGCTCAAGCTCTGCTTTGTCTCCATGCCATCAAACCAGTTCCTTTGGAACAGCAGAACAGGGTTTTTTACTCTCGTTACTTCCTTGTTCCGAAGAAGACGAGCGATCTGTGACCCATTCTGGATCTCAGGGCTCTCAACAAATTTTTAGGCAAAGAAAAATTTTGCATGTTATCCCTGGCATCCCTTTATCCCCTCCTAGATCAGAACGACTGGTTATGCTCTATGGATCTCAAGGAGGCTTATACTCATATTCCCATTCATATGGCCTCCCGCCAATATCTCAGATTTCGGGTGGGGAATCTGCATTATCAATACAGAGTGCTGTCCTTTGGCCTGGCTTCATCTCCCAGAGTGTTCACCAAGTGCCTGGTAGTGGTAGCCGCAGCTCTCAGAAACCATGGTCTTCAGGTATTTCCCTACCTTGATGACTGGCTCATCAAAGATTCAACATCTCAAGGGGTTATTGTAGTGACCCAATGGACTACATGGTTCCTACAGAGTTTGGGATTCAAAATCAACTTTCCCAAATCCCAACTTCAACCCTCTCAGAATCTACAGTTCATCAGAGCTGTTCTGGACACTATCCAACTCAGAGCATTCCTTCCGCAACAATGTCTGGAAGCTCTCCTTCAACTTTGCCATGCAATGTCTTCCTGCTCTTCAATCTCAGTGAGACACATGATGGTACTACTGGGTCACATGGTCTCCACAGTACACGTCACTCCTTTTGCCAGACCCTTTTGCCAGACCCAGTGGACCCTGGCATCTCAGTGGACGCAGGTTTGCAACCCACTTTCTCGACACATAACAGTCTCTCCGTTGGTGGATGTTCTCTTCCAATCTCTCCAGAGGCTTGCTTTTTCAACCACCCCCCTATCAGAAGGTCCTCACGACAGATTCTTCAACCTACACTTGGGGCGCTCATCTCAATGGTCTCCATACACAAGGCTGCTGGACCAGTACGGATCGTCAATGTCACATCAATCTGTTGGAACTCAGAGCGATTTTCAAGGCTCTCAACACTTTTCAACATCATCTTCACGACTAGGTAGTCCTCAATCAGACGGACAACCAAGTCGCCATGTATTATGTCAACAAACAGGGAGGGATGGGATCTTCCTCCCTTTGTCAAGAAGCTCTGAAGGTTTGGGACTGGGCAATCTGCCACAACACCTTCCTCAAAGCTGTCTATATCTAAGGGGCAAAAAATTGCTTGGCGGACAACTTGAGTCGTCTTCTGCAACCTCAAGAATGGACACTCCATTCCTCGCCTCTTCATCACATTTTTTCACAGTGGGGAACACCTCAGATAGATCTCTTTGCAGCTCCCCACAACCACAAACAGCCTCAGTTCTGCTCCAGGATATATTCTCTTCATCGCCTCGAAGCAGATGCTTTTCTTCTGGAATGGACAGATCTCTTCCTGTATGCATTCCCTCCATTCCCTCTCATTCTTAAGACTGGTCAAGTTGAAGAACGATCATGCCACCATTGATTCTGATTGCTCCTTGGTGGCTGAGACAACCTTGGTACTCCCTTCTACTTCAACTCAGCAGCAGGGAGCCATACCTTCTACCAATTTTTCGATCTCTGCTTCATCCCAACCTGCAGTCTCTACACCTGACAGCTTTGTACCTCTCAACATGACTCCTCCTCAGTTTTATCAACCTGTCGGAGACATTTTAGAGGCTTCTAGGAAGCCTACCACTGGACAATGCTATCATCAAAAATGGACTAGATTTTCTACGTGGTGTTTTTCTCATGATAAAGAGCCTCAACATTCCTCCTTATCTTCTGTTTTGGATTACCTTTTGCACTTAACCACTTCTGGTCTCAAATCTACATTGATCTGAGTCCATCTCAGTGCAATTGTGGCTTTCCATCAGCCTATTGAAGGGAAACCCCTCTCTGCTCATCCGGTGGTTTCCAGATTCATGATAGGACTTTAAAATGTCAAACCTCCTCTCAAACCGCCTCCTGTGGTTTGGGACCACAATGTTGTTCTTGCTCAATTGATGAAGCCTCCATTTGAACCAATGTCTACGGCTCATCTGAAGTATCTCATTTAGAAAGTGGTGTTTCTCATTGCCCTCACTTCTGCTCGAAGAGTCACTGAGCTGCAAGCTTTAGTTGCTGATCCACCTTTCACTGTCTTCCATCATGACAAGGTGGTCCTTCGTACTCATCCTAAATTCCTCCCTAAGGAGGTATCGGAATTTCATCTCAACCAATCCATTATTCTTCCAGTGTTTTTTCCAAAGCCTCATTCTCATCCTGGAGAATCAGCTCTTCATACTCTGGACTGTAAACGTGCTTTGGCCTTTCATTTGGAACGCACCAAACCTCACAGAACTGCTCCTCAACTTTTTGTTTCCTTCGATCCAAACAAGTTGGGACATCCTATCTCTAAGCATACCATCTCGAACTGGATGGCTGCTTGTATTTCCTTCTGCTATGCCCAGGCTGGATTACAACTACAGGTTAGAGTTATAGCCCATAAAGTCAGAGCAATGGCAGCTTCAGTAGCTTTCCTCAGATCTACACCTATTGAGGAAATTTGCAAAGCTCCTGGTCCTCGGTTCAAACTTTCACTTCTCACTATTGTCTGGATGTTTTCTCCAGATGGGATGGCCATTTTGGTCAGAGAGTATTACAAAACTTATTATCTTAAATTGCCAACACTCCCACCATCCCATTCTAGTTAGCTTGGAGGTCACCCATAAGTGAGAATGGGCTGCCTGTTTATCCTGGGATAAAGCACAGTCACTTACTGTAACAAGAGTAGACAGCTATTCTCACAACCCACCCACCTCCCCTGGTTGGCATCTCTGCTAGCTATCTGAACTGAGGAGACGCGCCCTGTGCTGGGAGGGAAGGCACTCGTGCATGCGCGGTGCAGCTGGCTCAAAACTTCTAGTTTCTTCAAGCAAGTTTGCTTATGAGTTTTCCGCATCGAGGCTCCATCGGTGACGTCACCCATATGTGAGAATAGCTGCCTGCTGTCCCTGGATAACACCTGTTATGGTAAGTAATTGTGCGTTACCTGTCATGCCCCGACAACATGCTAAAACAATTGCAAACAGTCCAAAATACAGCCCTAAAACTAATATACTCGCTGAAAAAATATGACCACATTACCTCAGCTTTCCAAAACTCACACTGGTTCCCAGTACAATCACACATACAACACAAATTCTACTGCACCCTATTCAAAGCCCTAAATGGAAATGGACCAAGCTATCTGAACAACCGCCTAATCAGGAAAAATACATCCAGACCAAGGAGAACCATTTTCTGACCATGATGCCCAACTACAAAACATTCAGGAAAGAACTGAAAACCATACTGTTCATGAAATTTGTCAAATAATCTACCAAACCGTATCAACCATTCCCAGATCCTGACACATACTATAGCTATCAACCTTGAAATCTCCCTGGGAATGCCCAGGCTAATTTCTTGTTGTAAACTGCCTAGAACTGAAAGGTATTGGCGGGATAGAAGACATCAATGTAATGTAAGAATGTGTATGTTAGATAAGTCAATGTCTTTTGCTGTCATCCCACCTGCCTGGGACAGAGAGGCTTATTTCACCCTCTTATTTTATTACTGTAAATAACCATTTACATAGCACTTATTGGGTATATGGAACACTATCCTGAAATCCAAAAGAGAGTGATTCTGTTCCTTTTCCTTAAAATCTAGTTGAGACACAGAACAAATAAGGGGATTTGAGTCAAAATCAAAAAGGGCCTGGTTGGGAAATATTGGAGCTTGTTGGGTTATTAGATAAAGTTTATTGGGGAAAGCTATTAGAAAAGCAAATCAGACCTCTGCCTTCTAATAGGAGTTACTTTATTTATTTATTTTATTTTAAAAATTTCTATACTGTTTTAGACCAATACTGTTACATACATAAAATTTAAAACAAGTTAAGACAGCTTTCAAACACAAATTAAAACAAATAAGGGCAGAAGGATTCAATTCTTTCAAGAAATCAGCAGACAAAGAAAATCTAATGCTTAAAGGAAGGCATTTACAAATAATTGGCTGGGTGGGCCTCTCCATATACGTATGTATACAGTACAATCTAAAGTCCTGTCTATGTGTTTTTTGGACAGGGGTTATCCCTCTTCAGTAGTATATAAGGCATACAAATGTGCTGTATATGCCAACCGTGAGTACTTGTTATGTGATTCAGCTTCTTCGCTAGTGGACAAGGACATCACCACGTGTGTACTAAGTTACAGTACCATAGTCCATCAAGTGAGGAGAAGCATTTCAAACATTGGAGCCTGGTCAAGATGCAGCCTGCATTTTCGAATTGTACCATACGTTTTGCCTACAAAAGAACTCAAAATTTAAAACAAGTGCTAAGTCCTGCTTTACCCCACACTAATACCAGGAATTGTGGGGTTACAGGATCACACAATCCCTGTGGCAAATGTATTAATTGTGACATGATCAATTGCAGTAAATTTGTTAACCCAGGGGACAGGCGTCACTATTTTTTGAAATTTCACATTACCTATGAGTCTGATCATGTTGTGCACTGCATTGTGTGCCCCTGCATATTGATTTATGTAGGGCAAACTTCACGAACACTGAAATTGTTCTTAAATAAACACAGAAGCACTTTGAAGAGGGGGCTTGTCTCTGCTCCCATGGTGCAACATTGCAGTGCACACGGTCATGATTTTTTTTAAATTACAATGTCTTGTATTGGATCAGATTCCAATTAATCAGTGGGGTGGAAAAAGAAGACTTCAGCTCCAAAGAAGAGAACAGCTTTGGATCTTCAATTTACATGCCGTGCAACCCCATGGATTAAATAGTAACACTGACTGGTTTTATTTTTACTAGTTTTCATCAGTTTTACTTTATTTCCTTGAGTTGTCCGGAAATTTGATCAACTGATTGTATCTGACGTTTTATTTGACTTTTTATGAATGAGTTTTCCTTCTGCCCTGATTGGCCAGTTGTTCGTCCATGTGACCGGTCATGTGTTTTATCACCTTACCGGCTTGGACGTAATTTTTTTTTTTTAAGTCAATCAATTTTTATTAAGAAAGAAAGAAATACAAAAACAATAACAAAACAGCTCATGGCAGCGAAATAAACATTCCACTAATATAAAGTAGTGGAGACAAGCTTGCTGATATACAATAGCATAGCATATACAGTCATTAGTAGTATCAAAAGCACCATCGATACAGTACTGTAGAAATACAAATAAAATAAGATATAACACAAATGAAAAACCTCATGTGGTACACTCACAGTAAGCAATCAAAGGAGACCAGATATTACGAAAAATAGATTGTGAGCCTCTGCACTCGGCCACTCTGGACTCATATTTATACGCGGAGAGAACCATAGACCACCATTGAGAAACAGATACCGGCCTCTGCATCTTCCAATGAAGCAGAACATGATGGCCAAGCCACAGAGTATATCAAACAGGGTCTCCATATGTCGAGGAAGTGGAGGTTCAATTGCTGAGGATCTTAGTATTATAAGGTCATAGGACAACACTGCCGGAGAAGGAATAATATGACTCACAATATCTCCAACATCCATCCAAAAGCCAGATACAAAGGAGCAGTCAAAAAGCATGTGTTGAAGAGTTCCAGCAGACATAAGGCATCTCCAACACTCGTTAGATGAAGTGGATACAACTCGTTGTTGCTTGATTGGAGTCCATAACGATTTATGAAGAACAAAAAACAAAGATTGTCTAAGAGAGGCCGAGTGCAAGGGTCTATTGGAGCGGCGCCATATCTGGTTCCATTGACTTTCAGAAACTGAACGAGAGAGATCTCGTTCCCATAAGCGCTGGACCGGTAATAACGTGAGCGGACCTGCAGTTCGATATACACCATATATCACAGACATGACATGCGGTTTGTTACTCCATGCTGATAACAGACGAATAATAGGGGATATAGGAGTACTATGGGGCGACTCAAATCAGTCCCAAAAGTAGCCATTATGTTATGTCTAAGTTGTAAATATCTATATGCTTGGTTGGTAGGCAAATCATAAGTATGTTTCAGCTGTGTAAATGACATCAGGTTACCCTTATTTAGTAAGTCTTGGAGGTACCAAATCCCACACTCAATCTAGACAGACCAGTATATCATACGGGAACCCACAGTAATCCGGGGATTACCCTATATAGGTGAATAAAAAGAAAGGTAAATGGGATAGCGCAATTCTCGACCAAGGGACAGAAGTGCTTTCTGAGATACTGAAAGAGTCACCCAGTCCCGGAAACATGGAGTCTCTAAAGAAAAACAAATCTTGTCAAGAGAGTAGGGATGCACCAGATCTCTCTCAAGTACACCCCAGTAAGGTAGATCAGGGCTGTCCGGGGGCAAAAACCATTTGCTAACGCCACGTATTAGAGCCGAAGAGGCGTATAAAGAAAATTGAGGGAAATTAACTCCTCCCATGTCCCAAGGCTTTTTAAGGGTAAATAATGCAATGCGAGGTGGCTTCCCTTTCCACAGAAATTGTACAAGAATTTTATCCAATTTTTTTTAAAAAGTAGGGGGAAACGGAAGAGGGAGCATTTGTAAAACGTATAATATTTGGGGAGTCATCATCATGCGAATGGACTCTAGCCTACCCCACCACGTCAAATGCAAGGGGGACCATTGGGTGCATAGCGCTTGAATCTTGGTCAAGAGATTTGTAACATTCAAATCTATTGTGTCCTGCCAGGTGTTGCAAAAACGAATGCCTAAGTATTTAATGTCGTGTGGACACCACGTAAGGCCAAAAGGGGATATCATTGCCTGAGTACAATGCGAATTCAGGGGGAGTACCTCAGTCTTATCCCAATTGATGGTATAACCAGACTAAGTGCCAAATCCAGAGAGAAGTGTAAATACAGCCGGTAAAGTGGTTTCCGGATTGGATACATAGAGAAGCACATCATCCGCAAAAGCGGACAGATGCACCTCTCGAGGACCCACTTTTATACCCTGGATGGCAGCCGAGGTGTCCAAACATCGCAATAAAGGCTCCAAGGCCAGGTTGAACAGGAGGGGCGATAGGGGACACCCCTGACGAGTTCCCCTGGATAGAGAAAAATAAGAGGAAAAATGTCCATCCACATTCAACCTGGCCCTAGGATTAGAGTATAATAGGCGCACCATGTCAATGAATACATCATCTAATTGGAACCAGTGTAAAGTATGAAACAAATATTTCCATTCTACATAATCAAAAGCCTTTTCAGCATCTAATGACATCACACACTGAGGGATGGAGACATGACGGGCAGCCTGTAATACATGACACAGTACTCGAGAATTATCAGCTGTAAGTCGTCCCTTTACAAAATCGCATTGAGTAGGATGTATAAGCAAAGGAAGAACCTTAGCGAGCCTATCAGCAAGTATTTTAGCATAAATTTTACAGTCATAATTGAGCAACGAAATTGGTCTATAATTTTTAGGGAGCATTGGATCACGTCCAGGCTTGGGGAAGACCACTATATCCACTTCAGCAAAGGTTCCTCCATTCGAGCCCCGCTCCATAAAGTCAGTGTAAAGCCGAGTTAGTAATGGTATCATCGTGGTTTGAAATGTTTTATAGAAACCCAGAGGGAGACCATCTCCTCCCGGGGCCTTGCCTGTCCGCAATCCACCAATGGCCGCACTGATATCTAATGGAGTTAAGGGTTGATTGAGCTCCTCAAGAAGCTTAGGTGGAAGAGAAGGAGGCAACAGATCTCGAAAGAATTCGGCAAAGTCAGTTTCAGAGGGAGTAACTCCCAAAGTATAGAGTTTCTCGTAGAAGGAGCGAAATTGAGCGGTGATGGCTACAGGGTCTGTGATGAGAGAGTCCCCTTGTTTAAGGGCAACACTGTGACGAGCTCTTTTTTTTGCTTAAGGTAGTTAGCTAGTAAAGTACCCGCTTTGTTTCGATGTTCATAATCCAAAGCACCTTCATGTAACAACATTACACCGGCCTGCTCAGATATAATGGTATTATATCGGAATTTCAACTTACGTATTTGTATCAAATCCAAGGCAGCCGATGAGATATGATATCGAACCTCCAAGGATTTTATTTGAGCATCAAGATCAAGCAGTGATTGTTTACGAGATTTGGTAAGATGAGCCGAATAGGCTATGATGCGACCTCTCAAGTACGCCTTATAGGCATCCCATATCATCTGATAAGATACAAGCGGTGTATCATTGTACATGAAATATTCAGTTGTCCACAGTTCCACCTGGGAAAGGAAATCATGATCTTTCAAAAGAGCAACATTCAAGCGCCATGAAGATGTAGAGGGTGAGGGGGTCGAGAGAGCATATGATATCGATATGGCAGAATGGTCTGAAAGAGGACAGGAGAGTATAGATGAAGAGTGAACAGAGTGTATGAGCGAATTAGACATAAGGAAGTAATCCAGTCACATAGCAGACGCATGAGGCGCTGACCAGAAGGTATATTCTTGATCTTTGGGGTGAAAGAGACGCCATACATCAGCAAGGTCATAGGACTGAATGATATTTCTTAAGAGCGAATGGGTCGTAGGCAAGCGATAGGAGGAGTGAGATTTGCGGTCTAAGTGGGAATCCAAAACCAAATTCCAATCTCCGCCCACAATGATATAGTCAGTAGAAAGGGAAGCCAGCTCCTTGGATATCTCATGAAAGAACTTTGGATTTGCTGTATTGGGTCCATAGAGCGAGAGGAATGTATACCTACTGGAAGCTATATCAAGGGAGACAGATACCCATCTACCCTGGGAATCATGGGAGGAGCCAATTATAGTATAGCAAAGATGTTTAGATAATAAAATAGCAACCCCACCCTTAGTGGAAACAGCTGGGGAGAAGAAACAATGTGAGACCCAATCCCTCTTCAGTTTGGCAGATTCAATGACATTCAGCTTGGTTTCTTGCAAAAAGACTACCTGTGCAGCGTGATGTTTACAAAACAACAGCATTTTTTTCCTCTTGATAGGATGATGTAAGCCTCTGATATTCAGAGATAAGACCTTACATATTCCCATCAGCATGGAGTAACATCAGTGTCAGTATCAATATCAGTACAGCATCAGTGCTAAAAGTCACATGCCAAGCAAATCTCAGACTTGTAAGCCACTGCCTTAAGCTAAAACTAAAAAGAAAAACCCCATACATACCCACAATCATACATCCCCCCTCCCCCCGTCAAACATAACAACTCCCAACCACCCACAAGACAGATGCCTTGTAACCAACCCGCCCAAAAGGCGACCCTAGGGCCTGCGGAGGGGAGGAGACACAGCAACAACACGGAGGCTCAAAATCCTCTCCCCCCCCCCCCAGCGATCCCCCTAGAAGGGGATGAGTCAAACATTAAACATCAATGGTGAAAACACAGCACCAATATCCACCAAAGTGGAGCTATAACAGCAGAATAGTTATACAGCCACCCAGTCACATAACAGTATTTGAAGTCATGGCAAGCACAAATATGAATAATATTAACACAGAATATCAGGTATCCATACGCATAAGGTCCTCTTGCTCTTTCAAAAATTTATCCACTTCATTAGGATCTGTGTAAGTTTTGGTTCTATTTTGATATGTGATCTTAAAGCATGCAGGAGCCAAGAGACCAAAACGGGCCTCAATTTCACGCAGTCGGGGACGCAGAGCAAGAAATTTTTGGCGCTTCTCTGCCGTATCTTTCGTGTAATCTGCAGATATATATATCGACTGCCCCTGCCACTCAATTTTTTTCAGAGATCTCATTTTGTCTAGTATCATAGCAACATGTGGAAAACGCAGTAATTTCAATACCATCGGGCGTGCCCGTTGGGAGCCTGAATGCGCCTTGGTCGGCACTCTATGGGCTCGTTCCACTTCAAGGGCCCGATCAAATTTGAGGGATAACACCTTGGGAAGCCAGTCCTCGAAAAATTTGCAAGCATCCGACCCTTCCGTTCCTTCATGCAAGCCGTTGACGCGAAGGTTCTGTCTTCTGCCGCGATTCCCGAGGTCCTCCAGGAGACTCTCTAGCGCATGCAGGGCTCGGCGGTCCATCTTCTGATTAGTGGCAATCTCATCAACTACCAGGTGTTTGCGTTCCAAAACAAGTAGTCTGGCATCCATTGCCGAGAATTTTTCAGTTAAGTTCATAATTTCATGTTTAATGTCCTTTATATCATCTTTGTTTTCCGACATCATGTTAGATATTAACTGTAATTGCTCCGAAATGGTCAAGTCAGGATCGCCACGTGGTCGGGCCGCTTCTCCCTTCGTAGGCGTCGGTGGGTCCTGTTTCGGTCTTTTTGCACCCGAAGTGCCAGCGAAAGCAGCCTCTATTTTTCCCTGCTTAGGTTGAGGCATCATTTCGTTGTAAAATAAGCAACTTATGATCAGGTAGAATTAGTGATATGTGCTGTGTATCGGGATCGCTAGGGGAGCTCGGGATCTAAGCCTCCATCTTGTTCGGGCTCTCTAGCGCCCCCTGGCTTGGACGTAATTTAAGCACCGCACTAGTACTGTTGAAAGTGTGGTAGCAAGCAGGAGTTTCACTATGCAAATCTTGAGTAAAGGAAAGCAGTTTTATTCCTTTCTTCTGTAGCAGGTAATTGAGCATATTTTGATTTCAGTTTTGTACTATTGCAGGATAGTCTAGAGCAGGGGTGTCCAATGTCGGTCCTCGAGGGCCGCAATCCAGTCGGGTTTTCAGGATTTCCCCAATGAATATGCATGAGATCTATTAGCATACAATGAAAGCAGTGCATGCAAATAGACCTCATGTATATTCATTGGGGAAATCCTGAAAATCCGACTGGACTGCGGCCCTCGAGGACCGACATTGGACACCCCTGGTCTAGAGCATTGGTGTCACTGCCCTGAAGCAGTGGCTTAAAAGCCACTAAATGATTGTTGGCCTGGCTTTTCTAACTAGTGTTTTTTGGCCTAGTTATTTGACTATTTTTAAGCTCCCACCTGCCAGTAATTTCTTGCGAAAGTTTTTGCCAATGATGGTTGGGTGGAAGAGAATGGGTACACCTCTCCTATGAGTCTGAGCCTTTTCTTTCGCTTTAAAATACTTTTTTATGGCGCTGGTGTGTGCTAGTTTACATGAAGTGATATTTTTTTTCCAGTGGTACCATCATATAGAAACATGATATAAGAAAAAAGCCAAATGGCCCATCCAGTCTGTCCATCCACAGCATCCACTTTCTCCTCTTCTCCCTAAGAGATCCCATGTGTCTGTCCCTTGCTTTCTTGAATTAAAACACAGTCCTTGTCTCCACTACCTCTACCAGGAAACTATTCCACTCCTACAACATCTATTACCCTTTCTGTAAAAAAAAAGTATTTCTTTAGATTACTCCTGAGCCTATCATATCTTAACTTCATCCCATGCCCTTTCCATTCAAATGAAAGAGACTAGCCTCATGCGTATTTATGTCATGTAGGTATTTGAATATCTTTGTCAAATCTCTCCTCTCCCGCCTTTCCTCAAAAGTATACATGTTGAGATCTTTGAATCTGTCCCTGCACACATTATAATGTAGACCACCGTCTATTTAAGTAGCCTTCCTCTGGACTGACTCCATGCTGTTTATATCTTTTTAAAGGTGCAGCCTTCAGAATTGTACATACAGACATACTCACAAAACAGAATCTGCTGTCACTTGAAACACAACATTAATGAGCACCATATTTCATATTACAATTTTTTTTTAAAATATCTGTTTAAATTCTTGCAAGTTTGTCAGACACCTTAAGTACACAGACAGCCTGTTCCACTCTAACAGTCCTGCACATGAAAACACACTGTCCCTCATGGACTCATAATACAAACTTTTCTGAGAAGGGACAACCAAACTTCCCTGTGTAGAAGATCTCAAATCTCTTGTAGGTACTTAAGGTATCAAACAGACTCATAGATACACAGATGTCATATGATTAAGGCTTAAATGAACTATCAATAATAATGTATGCTTCATCTGGAACTCCATAGTTAAGCAATACATTGTTATGAAATGTCAAGTAACATGTTCAAATGTATCAATCCCACACAACAGATGTA
The DNA here is from genome assembly GCF_902459505.1 of Geotrypetes seraphini. Taxonomy (NCBI): domain Eukaryota; kingdom Metazoa; phylum Chordata; class Amphibia; order Gymnophiona; family Dermophiidae; genus Geotrypetes; species Geotrypetes seraphini. The sequence goes on along the minus strand of NC_047089.1, from coordinate 95,740,837 downwards.
TTATTGAATTCTGCACCACCTGCAAAGCATGCATAATGTTGATGGTATTCCCAAAAGCACAATGTTATAATAATCCAACCCTGCAAGTACTACAGTCTGGACAACTTTCTTGAAATTATATCTAGACAAGAATCCTCAAAGCTTGCTTAGCATTCACAATTTAAAATAAGTGTTTTTATTTACATTCTATACATGTAAGTAAAAAACGAATCTGAGAATCCAACAAAAACCCCAAGTAGGTTATCTTTTCAACGACTATTAAACACATTGATTGTCAGAGGAACATAGTTAACCTGCTCCTTTGACATCAACCTGATTCTGGTTTTAGCAATGTTTAACATCAATGTGTTGATTGATTCCAGAATTTCATTTAATCTGACTTCCGCATTCAACATAGTATCCACTACCAGGAAAAATTTTGGATATCGTCTACATATAAACAGTACGACATACCATTCTGTTTCATCAGTTTGCAAAGGGGAAGCAAGCACAGATGAAACAAAATAGCTGATAACACTGAGCCCTGGGGCACACCCGTTACCATCATCCTGTTTAGAGAAAAATTTCTATAATCTATAATAAACTGGCAAAGTGTGCTTGTTCACATTTTTAAATGCACGTGGATTTTCAGAATGATAAATTAATAAGGGCTTCAGCTTGAACCCCGCAATATTTCCTCCAAGCAGCAGAGTCAGTCTATCTTTGTGTGCTTTAAATCCTGGCATGCCTTTGGCTTCTTTGTGGATGTAAGTGTATCCTGGCATCCGCTTCCACATTAAAAATTTGCTCTGTGAGATAATTCTCATCCTTAATTATTTTGTCTAAACTATCGACAAACTTATTATTTCGAGAAAAATTTCCCTCTATACATTATTGTTTTCTATCCTTCAAGAATGATGCAAACCAGTGCATTACGTTTCCCTTCGGTCCACAGTCTGAGAGTCTTTTCAATAAGATGTTATGGTTTAAAGTATCAAAAGCAGCAGAGATATATAGCACACCATCAAAATACCTGATTCCCTTATCAAAGCCTTGTTTGATTTCATCTAACATTGTTGTCAATAAAGACTCAGTGCTGTGAACCTTACAGAAACCATACTGATGCTCATCTAATGTATTACATTGCTACAAATGATCATTCAGTTGACAATATATGATTTTTTCAACAATCCTGGCCAGAGCTGGTAAAACTGAAACAAGCCTAAAATTTATGATTTGATCAACCCCTAATTTTGGATCCTTGATCACTGGTTGCACAGTCGCTACTTTCAACAACTTTGGAAGTATCCCTTCCTTCAACATTAAATTGACTATCATTGTAATCACAGGTACAATTCTTGTCCCCAGAGTTCTTTACCCCCTAAACCAGTGGTCTCAAACTCAAACCCTTAGTGGAGCCACATTTTGGATTTGTAGGTACTTGGAGAGCCGCAGAAAAAATAGTTAATGTCTTATTAAAGAAATGACAACTTTGCATGAGGTAAAACTCTTTATAGTTTATAAATCTTTCCTTTAACTGTTAAAGGAAAGATTTATAAACTATACAGAGTTTTACCTCATGCAAAGTTGTCATTAACTATTTTTTCTGCGGCCCTCCAAGTACCCTATTTTTTCTGGAGCCCTCGCATTTAAAGTTTAATATCTTTCCTTTCTCAAAACTGATACATTTCAATCACTATATTAAAAATAAAATCATTTTCCCTATCTTTGTTGGCTGGTGACTTTATTTTTCTGTGCTTTTAACTATGTTTCCAGGGCCTTCTTGTCCTTTGACAGCGATTGGCTGGCCCGGAACTTCCTCCCCGACATTATAATTGATGTCGGGTGGCGAGAATTGGTCGGCTCCGAGCTGGGGAAGATAAGCAGGGAGAGCTAAGACCTTGGCGCTGGCCTGTTCCCCGATTGCGGTGGCTTGAGAGAGGGCAGTGAGAAGGGAAGGGAAGCAGATTGGGGACCCCTGATTTAGGTGAGCCGCAATCACAGTCTGTACGCGATTGTCCTCTCCACAATCGGAAAACTTGTGAAGTGGAAAGGACAGATTGCGGGCCGCAAAATAGTCCCTGGGGGGCCGCGTGTTTGTGACCGCTGCCCTAAACTGTACCGTTCCCTCTGGTTTTTGCTGCCCAAATGCATGATCTTGCATTTCTTAACATTAAATCTTAGCTGCCAAATTTCAAGCCAAATTTCAAACCATTGTTCAAGCTTTGCTAGGTCCTTCCTCATGTTACTCACACCATCAGGGGTGTCTACCTTATTGCAGATTCTGGTATCATCTGCAAAGAGGCAAATCTTACCAGTCAGCCCTTCAGCAATATTGCTTTTAAATGTTAAAAAGAGCAGACCCAAGAACTGAACCTTGAGGAACACTTCTGGTAACATCCTTTTCCACAGAGAGATCTCCATTGACCACTATCCGTTGTTGCCTTCCACTCATCCAGTTCCTGACCGAGTCCATCACTTTGGGGCCCATCCTGAGGACATTCAGTTTATTTATTAGAAGCCTATGTGGAACATTATCAAAGGCTTTGCTAAAACCTAAATACACCATATCTAGCATACCCTCTATCCAATTCTCTTGTCACCTAGTCAAATAAATTAATCAGATTTGTCTGACAAGACCTGCCTCTAGTGAATTCTTACTGCCTCGGGTCATGTAATCTGGATTCCAGAAATAATCACTATTCCCTTTTTTAAAAGTGTTTTGCTGGCCCCTTTAATAATTACTTGGTGTCAATTTGTGACAAACTGTCAATTAATTTTCAAATCACTCCCTTGCTACCTATAAGTGATAATGGATCATTTCAGCCTGGTGTGCCATCAGCTGGTTTTAGATCAGAAAAGAGGGGGACTCTTACTTGTATCAGATTATTAGAGATGATGGTACTCTGCCAACTTGTTCTCAGCTGCGTATTGAATATGGTGGTCTCACCCAAAAGCAACATTATCCCATATGTTTTGGGAGTGTCCTTTAGTTCGCAGTTTTTGGTCAGAGTTTGTTTTCCAAAGTCAGCAATATGTGGTAGGTACCATGGTATTGTAATAGTTATAACCTATTTGGGATTTTTGATATTCAACGCTCAATACCTAAAGGTTATAAAGGTTTTTTCAAAAAGAGTTATTCTTATGGGTTTAAAAACTATTTTTTATTTATGGATATAATCTGCAGATCCGACTAATGGTCAATGGAGAACTCGTATGTTGCATCTTGTTTGTACGGAGGCTATGTCTGTTTCTGATTGTGAAATGAAGCAGGGAAAATTATTTTTCATAATTTGGCAACCTTTTTTAAATACAGGTACTCGTCGACTTACGACCGCAATTGGTTCTGACTGACAGGTCGTAAGTTGATCGGGACATAAATTAAGGCAAGAATATTAGACTGGGTAAATATATTTTAATCATCTTAAAGTAATATTTTATTAACGTTTTCTTACTTTCAAAGTCAAACACAGCATACTACAGTACAATTGGTTTAATATGTGGAAAAACATACAAAAATAAGAAATATATTTAATTCCTGGCACCACTTGTGCTTGGCTGCGGGTTGTTGATATCGCCTTCATCAGGCGAGGCTGCGGATGGGGTGATGGGAGGAGTTGCTCTTTTCATAAACATAGTGAGCTTCATCTGAATTGTTTGCTTTTTTTCTCTTCATAAATTTCGCAATAATGACAAAATGTGTCGCGTGCCATCCGTTCAATCATTGAAAATCATTCAATGTTTGGGCCTATTTTTTCAAAATGGGTGAGGAGTTTATTCAGTAGAGATAAACCTTCTGACAATCCCTTTGTGGTGAACATTCATTGTGGCGCCTCCTCCTCATTATCGTTCTCCAATTCTCTTGTTTTTTTCTTCCATCACTCTTTCTTCTTCTAATTCTATCATCTCTTCATTCATAAGTTCACCTGATTCCCAGTCTAGCAACTCCCCGACGTCTTCCATTTCACATTCCAAAGAAAGGTCTTTTGACAGTTTCACTATTTTTTCATGAATTTCATCAAATTCTTGTTCACTGTTAAATCTAGCAAAAGTATTCACATAACTCTTAACACACTTCTTCCATATGCCATTCATACACTTTTCCATCATTGAGTCTGGTTGGCCTAGGCACCTCAAGCCTCACCTGTGGACGGGATTTGAGCCGCCTGAGCCAATCAGACCCTAAGGCCAGCCATTCAATGGATGGCTGGCCTGTCGGACAGACGGTCTTGTCACCTGTCCGTCCGACCAATGATTTTGAAGGTAAGGGGAGGGTGGATGGGTGGGTCGTGGGGTCGGTGGGGGTCTCAAGTCAGCAGGGGGGTGATCGGGGGTTCGGGGGAGGCCCTTGCATTGAGGGCAGGAGGGCCTGGGATCCCTCCTGCCCATATCTTAGTGGGGGTGGGGTGGGGTTGCCTGGGCAAGAGGGCTTGGGCTCCCTCTTGCCCGATCGTGATGGGGGGGGTCGCGGTGCCACTTGGGCAGGAGGGCTTGGGCTCCCTCCTGCCTGATCTTGATGGGGGGGTGCGGGTGCCACTGGGGCAAGAGGGCTTGGGCTCCCTCCTGCCTGATCATGTTGGAGGGGGGTGTGTGGATGCCGCCAGGCCAGGAGGGCTTGGGCTCCCTCCTGGCCCCGATCGTGTCGGGCAAGTGGGGGATCGCGGTGGCGCTGGGCAGGAGGGCTTGGGCTCCCTCCTGCCCTGATCGTTGTAGTGGGGGTGATTCTGTAACCGGTGTTCTTTTTGACAGACATCGGTTACAGAATCCAGCTTTTAGGCAAAGGACTGGCTCCTCCTCTGCCTAAAAGCTCTTGTTTTGGGTGTTTGGGAGTTAGGCCTTTTTTAGGTTGATTATATGGTGTTAGTGTAGACGTAGTGGTGGTCTGGGCGTTTAAACAGCTGAACGTAGAGGCAGGCCATTATCAAACAAAACCTCCTTTTGGACGTTTTTTTTGAGAATGGGCATTTTCCCTGCTTCTACTTTCAACGTTTAAGGCCTTAGGCCAAAAGGGGACTTAGATGTTGTTTTTTTTATTATGCCTCTCCACGTTAAGAAGGCAGATGTGAATGCATATCGATACTGAATAAATTTTATAAGAAAAATTCTTGATTAGTACTTGCATTTTAGTCATTTTGACTGCAGTAACTTTTAGTGAAACACAAAATTCAGGGCAAAATTTATCAAGCAGCATTAGGGCTTTAAGGCACAGTAATTGGCCCTTAATGCAACATAAATAGCCCTAGCACTGCTTTTCAAAATATAATGTGGTGATATTTGTTGCTGCACATTGCAAAGTAATGAGATGTACCATATTTTTCGCTCCATTAGATGCACTTTTTTCCCCCAAAAATGAGTGGAAATAAGGATTCATCTTATGGAGCGAATACCCAAAGTGCCCCTTCCTACCTTATTTAAATGCTGTCACCCTCCCTTGCTGAGAGCGGCGCACAAGGCTGGCTGACTGTCTGTTCCCTGTTGCTTCCCCAGAGAACTGACATCTGATGCAGCTGCCTCCTCTTCTGTTCTCTTGCGGCATAGTGGCGCACCAGGCTGCTTGCCTGGTTCCGTGCCGCTTTCCGCAAGAACTGAGTTTTTGCGGGAAGCAGCACGGGACCAGGCAGGCAACCTGGTGCACTGCTATGCTGCAAGAGAACAGAAAAGGAAGTAGCTGTGTCAGCCTTTCTCCGGGAAAGCGGCAGGGAACAGCCAGCCAGCCTTGTGCGCCGCTCTCAGCGAGGAAAGGCCCAGAAGTTAAAAAAAAAAAAAAAAGTACGTGGAGGGCGGGGGGGGGGGGGCGGGAGGAGGAGGAGGCAGAAAAAGAAGGCCGGCTCCTGCCCTGCCGATCCAAATTAAAAATAGAGAGGGAGGAGAGAGAGGCTGAGGCCTGCCTGCTGTCTGCCTGGGAAGTAAGGAGGGAGAGGCTGGGGCCTGCCGCCTGCCTGCCTGGGGAATAGGGAGGGAGGAGGGAGAGGCCGGGGCCTGCCTGCCTGCCTGCCCTGCCAAATTAAAAATAAGGAGGGAGAGGCTGGGGCTTGCCTGCCTGGGGGGTGGGGGTGGGAGAGGCCTTCCTGCCCGCCTGCCCTGTCCCTATCTTCCTACTTGCGCTGTCCCTACCTACCTGCCTGCCCTGTCTCATCCTACCACTAGACCACCAGAGGGGGAACAGGGTGCAGAGCTTGGCAAGCAGTGTGGGGTTGGGTGCAGAGCCTGGCAGGGAGAATTTGGTTCAGAATGTTTTTTTCCTTGTTTTCCTCCTCTAAATCTAGGGTGTGTCTTATGGTCAGGTGCGTCTAATGGAGCAAAAAATACGGTATCTCATTACTATGCAAATTCCCTAATGTGACTTGTGACAATATGCTACAAGTCATATTAGGGCCCCCACACCATGATAATATAATGTTATTTTACTGTCCAGAAACATTGGGCCACCCAAAGACATGTCCTCACGCTCCTGGGCTGTAACACTCTGCTCCCTCCTTCCCCTCTGGATCCAACCCCTCTAATGTACAGCACCTCCAAGCCTACTCCACACCCCCTAGTGACTACCCCCTGGAGGAGGGTCCTCAGGGGTACATGTGGGATCTGTGAGGTGTCCACTATGGTCTTGAGATCTTCAGAAAGGAGCTATGCCCAATCACTCCTGGTCACACTGTTGCCAACCTCAAAATGGTGCTCCTAGTAACAGCCTTGTATGACCACTTCTACGGAACTATGACCTCTAGCAGTACTCACGTGAGACTACCACTGTAGAGTTTTAGAAGTCAAATCGGTCACCTTTCACTGAGAAATTATTATAGTATGACTTTGTCTGTTTTTTTTCTTAATACAAATAGATGCTGGATTGTGAATACTCAGTATAATTTTATAAATATGAAGGTAACTGGGGACCTGTAACTGTTGACTTTTATTTCTGTGTCAAGAAAAAGCAATATAGATAAAAATTGTCATTCTGGAATTGTGGCTAAAAATTTTAGAATTTTTGTGTATTTGGTTCTCCAAAAAAATGTGAAATATGAGTTGAATATCAATGTTTAATATCCTAAAATAGGAAAAATCAAAACAAAAGATATAGGAATCATCGTAGAAAAGCGGAGAGTAAGCATTATCATTTCAGATGAGGATTTGTGCTGTATATCACAACAAGGTACCAAAGATTTATTATCAATTCGTTTTATTAATATATCAAAACATAAGAAAAAGATTCAATTCAATAGAAACTAATACAGACAATACAGCCTATCCAACATCCTTTTCTCAATGAGCATCCCCTACAATGAAACTATATCAGTCAAACAAAAATGCTTATAATTTTTCCCTACTGAATTCCCCCTCTCAATACCCCTAACATGATCTCACAAATTTAGAGCTTCTTTTACAAAGCCATGGTGGTGAGTATCCGTGCTGCAAATATGATATAGCCAATAGGAATTTAATAGGCTGTGTCACATTTTCCGTGTAGGAAGCTCTACTACAGCTTTGCAATAGGGGCCCTAGCATATTACAACAGAAATGATATCAATTGACAAGGTGTCAAAAATTTTAAACTAATTAATTTCCTTGCATGAATTTGCTCTATTTTCAGTTCACATGTACAAGATCCTTTATCTGAAATCCTTGTGACCAGGCATTTTTCGGTTTTCATAACTTTTCAGATTTTGGCATGGTAATGTTAAGTCAGAAAAAGACAGACCATAAGACCATAAAATTTCCATCCTGATTCGTATCTGCAGCTCTCTTGCTATTTTTCTAGCCTTCTGACTTGAATTGCATAGAGAGCAGGATAAATACATGCACCTGCATTGGTTTCATGTGTCATGCCAGGGAAATTGACTACTACTACTACTACTAACAGTTTATATACCGCAGGACCGTGAAGTTCTATGCAGTTTACAATGATTAAAGAGGTTACAGGTTGAGTGGAATAAACAAAGTTCAAAATTAGTGCTTAACAGTACTAGAGATCATTTGTCGAGGACTAAGGCTGTATAGGTCGGCTACCTAAGTATTTCAGGAACAGGTGTTTTTAAGCGCTTCCTGAATTCCCTATAAGTAGTAGGCATGAGCAGTTGTTCTAAATCTTTACCCCATAGTGCTGCTTGATGTGAGAAGAGATGTTGGTGATGATTTTTAAATTTACAACCTCTAACCGGTGGAGAAACAAAGTTCAGATGTGAGGTTCTCCTAAATCTGTTGGTTGTGAAGGAGAAAAGGTCTGTTATATATTTAGGGGCTAAGCTTTAAAGTACCTTGAAGCAAAAACAACCAAACTTGAATTTCACATATGCCTCCATCGGCAGCCAGTGTAGAAGTTGATAGGAAGGGGTCACTTGATCAAACTTCTTCAGTGCACAAAGTAACTTAACCGCTGCATTTTGTACCAGTTGCAATCGCCGCATGTTCTTCTGGGAGAGTGTCAAGTTCTTGTCAAATTTTGGTTTTTGGAGCTTTTTGTTGTTTGGAATTTTGGATAAAGGATCTTGTACCTGTACCAAAGAGGCCTTTATTCACATTTCCATCCTACCTGCACACAGAAAAAGTATCTTTGATTTTGCATAGACTCTTGACACTTCCAGTACAGTTTTACCATTCAGACTTGCTTCAGTAGCAGTCCTTCACTCATGAGGATTTCATGTCTTTCCCTGTTTGGACAACTGATTGATATAGGCTTAATCATCACAGCTAGCTCAGCATGCCATCTACTCCACAGTTTGTCTCCTGGAGTTCCTAGGCTTCACCTTGAATTACCAAAAATCACATCTAAACCCAGTCCAGACACTGGAATTCATCAGAGTTCTTTTAGACATGACTTGAGGTCAAGCTTTTGTACTGCAGAAGAAAGTCAACAATCTGTTTCACCTGTGCTGGATAGTCTCCACCATACCACTTATAACGGCATGTCAAATGCTACAATTTCTAGGCCACATGGCCTGTACTGTCCACCTCACTCTGTTTATATGTCTTCACCTTGGAAATCCGTAGTGGACTATTATCAACCCAATGGTCTCAAGCTATAGGACATTTGTCTTCTTCAACCTTACTTGGGGACTTCCATTTCAGCCCCCTCTGTATAAAAAGCTTTTCATCACAGATGCATCATTGTTAAGATGGGGTTGCTCATCTAGATAGCCTCCACATGCAAGGAGTCTGGTCTCCTCATGAGCAAAGTTGTCTCAGAATTCCACCTCAACCAGTCCATAGTTTTTTGTCTGTGTTCTTTTCAAAACTACATTCCCATCTAGGTGAAGCAGCTCTTCATACCTTGAACTGCAGACACGCTCTAGCTTACTACCTAGACCAGACTAAACCTCAAGAACCTAAGGCAGCCATTCAGAAAGCAGCGCGGGGCTGAGCAGGAGAGCATAAAGCTTGCTCCTGACATCTGCGCTGCTGATCTCTGCGTTGCAGACTGGGAAATAAGACAAAAGGATATATGCTGGACCACCAGGCTTAAAAGGGGGACAACGATGATGGGCGGGCGGGGGTGTGTGCAATTTTTTTTAAAAAGGTGGTGCGGTGGCAGTGGCATCGGGCTGGTGGATTTAAAAAGATGATGCAGCGGGGTAACAAAATTTGTACCTTTGCTTCATAAGATGCATCGAGATTTCCACCCACTTTTGGGTGGAAAAAAATGTGTCTTATGGAGCGAAAAATACGGTATTAGGAAATATTTTGACCAAGCTCCTTTTATTCTCTTAGTCAATTCCCTAGCTTTAAACATCTGGGATTAATGTAACGTTATATACTTATTTGGACTTCACAAACACTTCCAGAAGCTAAGCATTATTATTATTATTTTATTTTATTTTAGTATTTATATACCACTTGTTACCTAAGTGGTTTACATTCAGGTACTTAAGCATTTTTCCCTATCTGTCCTGGTGGCTAATATTCAACTTAAAAAAAATCTGGCCACATATTTCCTTATTATCTCAAACTTCATTGGCTGAAAATACAAAACACTCAATGGATTATTACCCTCCTACCTTACTAACCAATTTTCCTTCTTCAGACCTGGTCCAACCACAAGACCTCAATCATTTTTTTTCCTTTCCATCAGTTAAAGGTACTACCCACAAGAGATTCGTATCCAAACTCATTGCCTTTCAAGCTGCTTCAAGAGACCCAGATTGGAGTCATCTAGTTCGCTCCTCAACCTCATATATGCATTTTAGAAAAATCTTAAAAACATTTATCTACTCAAAATATTTTAAAATAACTTTTCACGCCTCTTCCATTCTTTTATTCTATTACTCCCTTTGTTACAAGTTTCATTTTACAATATTGATGATTCTAATCCTGCAAACTGCTTAGAACTGTAAGTCTTATGCAGTATATAAATAAATAATTATGTTATGTTATGTCATTTTGTCTCCAGTGCTTCAAAATCTTGAGGCGTGTTTTGGATGTGCTTAACACTTGGACATTTTACAGCGATAACAAAATATTTTATAAAATATCCAAGGCACAATTTAGACGTTTTGGGCTAGACCTGTTTTTAAAATGAAAAAGGGTCAAAAATATACCCAAACTGACCTGATGACCAATAGAGAAATAAAATATGGTTTCCACGCACTTCCCCATTGGTCACTGATCCCCTTTCACCCCCTAAATAACTGCATGAAATAGTACACTTATGGTGGAAACTGGATTCTCCCCAAAAGCCCACTATATTGCCATATGGGTGACACCTGCAGGCATAAGGGATATTGGAGTGGTAGATAGGTGGGTACAATAGGTTTTGGGGGAGTTTTGTAGGGCTCACAATATAATGTAGGGAGGTTAAAGTAAGATGTGTATCTGGCACACTTAATGTGAAGTTCACAGCAGTGCCCCCTAGGTTGCCCCACTGATCTTCTGGCATGTTTGTGTGGCCCCTCCTACATACAAATGGCTTGTTTTAGACATTTTTAATTTGAACTTTTTTTGATAAAGGCAAAAAAATTACCATATTTTCACTCATATACCGCGCACCTGTGTAAAACACGCACACGGGTATAGCGCATGGGAAACTGTAATTTATGTAAATACATTTTTATATACCGCACACACTCGTATACCGCACATGCCGCCCCGACTCTCCCGTCGTCGCCCGACTCTCCTTTCGCCCGCCCCGACTCTCCTCTCCCCCTTGAAGTCCTGTCCCCACCCTGAAAGCCTGATGCCCCCCCGACGTCCGATTCACCCCCCTGCAGGACCGCTCGCACCCCCACCCCGAAGGACCGCTTGCACGCACTCCCACCCGCACCCCCATAGCCTCCCGAACCCCCCCCCAATCATGTAGAAGCTCCTACCATTGTCCTGCTGCTTCCTCTTGGTGGTCCCAGCCCGTCTGTGAGCCCTGCGTCTGCGCTGCTTCCTCTTCTGGCAGTCCCGCCCTTTCTCTGACGTCAGAGAAAGGGCGGGACCGCCGGAAGAGGAAGCAGCGCAGTCGCAGGGCTCACAGAAGGGCCGGGACCGCCAAGAGGAAGCAGCAGGACAACGGTAGGAGCTTCTACATAATGAGGGGGAGGGGTCGGGAGGCTGTGGGGGTGTGAGCGGTCCTTCGGGGTGGGGGTGCGGGTGGGAGTGCGTGCGAGTGGTCCTTTGGGGTGGGGGTGCGGGTGGGAGTGCGTGCGAGCGGTCCTTCGGGGTGGGGGTGCAAGCGGTCCTGCGGGGTGGGGGTGCGAGCGGTCCTGCAGGGGAGTGAATCGGACGTCGGGGGGGGGAACTATGTAAAAAAAAGTTGTAAAACGCACTCACGCGTATAACGCGCAAGGTTATGCACGGTTTGTAAAAATCATGTATAACGCGTGCATTATATGCGTGAAAATACGGTAGATGTTAGCAGGGCTATTTTTGAAAAGAGGTGTATATATAGCTGGACAAAACAACTGGCTGGGCCATTTAAATAAAAAAAAAGACATCTTACGGATTCAAAAATGGACATTTTCTCCAACTGATTTTCTCAAACCGTCATAAGTCAGACTTGGATGTCCTATTGAAAATTCCCTGTTTTTTTTTTTTTAACCTTCTGCTGGATTACCTTATAGCCCGGGTGGAAGAAGGAAGAGCAAGATGGTAGACTGCTTCCTCCTCTTGCTGGAGCTGGGACTGCTTCTCTTCTCTACTCAGTCTCATGGAACAGCTGGAGAAGGCCCAGCAACCCTTATTAACCTTGACAGACACCTGACAATCTGGAGTCTTCAGACTCTATGAAAGCCTAGTATCAACAAAGCGATACAGATCACGTCTTAGCAACTTCTCGTCCCCATAGTTCAATCAAGTTCCCCATAGTACTCAATTTCCGGGGCACCGACTTCACACGCATGGGAGATTTCGTTCATCAGACGCTGCAGGACCAAGCAGAGACCGGCAATGTGGAAACTATGTGGTCGTACCTGAAATCATCCATACACGAAGCAACTAATCGCTACATAAAATCAGTAGATAAACGGCAAAGAAACAACAAACCCCAATGGTTCACTGGAGAGATCTCGCACCTCATTAAGGAAAAGAAAAAAGCATTTCTTTCCTACAAACGTACGCAAAAAAAAGAAACTAAAGTAGAATATAAGACCAGATCTGCAGCAGTCAAAACAGCAGTTAGGGAGGCCAAACTTCGAGTGGAAGAAACTCTGGCAAGAAACATTAAAAAGGGGGACAAATCCTTCTTTAGGTATATCAGTGATAGGAAAAGGAGCGCAGACGGTATAGTACGCCTTAGACAACCGGACGGAAACTACGCAGTGGAGGACTCCAAGAAAGCAGAACTACTAAATGAATATTTCTGCTCAGTCTTCACCTGCGAGGCACCAGGACATGGACCACAGTTGAAAGAGAAACAAGACGTGGATGACCCGTTTCAGAATTTTGAGTTCACACCTGGGGACGTCTACAACGAGCTGGCAAGACTCAAGGTGAGCAAAGCCATGGGACCGGACAATCTACACCCAAGAGTGCTCAGAGAATTGAGAGATGTTCTGGCAGAACCGTTGGCAGTGCTCTTCAATCTTTCACTAAGTACGGGGAAAGTACCGTTGGACTGGAAAACTGCCAACGTCGTTCCTCTACATAAAAAGGGTTGCAAGGCTGAGGCTGCGAACTATAGACCGGTAAGCCTCACCTCAATAGTGTGTAAACTCATGGAGACACTGGTTAAGTATAAATTGGATACGATCCTAAACGAGGAAAATCTACGGGATCCCAGTCAACATGGATTCACCAAGGGTAGGTCATGCCAGTCCAATCTTATCAGCTTCTTTGACTGGGTAACAAAAAGACTGGACTCAGGCGAGTCCTTGGACGTCGTGTACCTGGACTTCAGCAAAGCGTTTGACAGCGTCCCACACCGCAGGCTACTGAACAAGATGAAATCAATGGGGTTGGGAGAGACTCTAACTACATGGGTCAAAGATTGGCTTAGTGGCAGACTTCAGAGGGTGGTGGTTAATGGTACTCTCTCTAAAATGTCGGAAGTGACTAGCGGAGTGCCACAGGGTTCAGTCCTGGGCCCTCTCCTCTTCAACATATTCATTGGGGATCTGACTCAAGGGCTTCAAGGCAAGGTAACCTTATTCGCTGATGATGCCAAACTATGCAATATAGTAAACGACTATAATCTAAAGGATGCTATGGAGCAAGACCTGCGTACTTTAGAAAGCTGGTCCTCGATCTGGCAGCTGGGCTTCAACGCCAAGAAATGTAAGGTCATGCATCTCGGAAACAGAAATCCTTGCAGAACTTACACCCTGAATGGAGAAACTTTAACCAGAACTACGGCAGAACGAGACTTAGGGGTAATCATCAGTGCTGATATGAAAGCTGCCACTCAAGTGGAAAAGGCTTCATCTAAAGCACGGCAGATGATAGGTTGTATCAGGAGAAGCTTCGTCAGCAGGAAGCCTGAAGTCATGATGCCATTGTACAGAGCCATGGTGAGACCTCATCTGGAATACTGTGTGCAATTTTGGAGGCCACATTACTGTAAAGATGTGCTCAGAGTTGAATCGGTTCAGCGGATGGCCACCAGGATGGTCTCGGGGCTAAAGGGTCTCCCGTACGAGGAAAGACTGAGCAAGTTACAGCTCTACTCTCTCGAGGAGCGTAGGGAGAGGGGAGACATGATTGAGACATTTAAGTACATCACGGGACGGGTTGAGGTGGAAGATGATATCTTTCTCCTGAAGGGACCCTCAACCACAAGAGGTCATCCGCTCAAACTCAGGGGAGAGAAGTTTCGTGGAGATGCCAGGAAGTACTTCTTCATGGAGAGAGTGATTGAGCATTGGAACAAGCTTCCAATGCAGGTGATAGAGGCACACAGCGTCCCAGACTTCAAGAATAAATGGGATACCTATGTAGGATCCCTACGAGGGTCAGCCTCAACCACAAGGGACCCTCAACCACAAGAGGTCATCCGCTCAAACTCAGGGGAGGGAAGTTTCGTGGAGATGCCAGGAAGTACTTCTTCACGGAGAGAGTGATTGAGCATTGGAACAAGCTTCCAATGCAGGTGATAGAGGCACACAGCGTCCCAGACTTCAAGAATAAATGGGATACCTATGTAGGATCCCTACGAGGGTCAGCCAAAGGATAGGATCACTAGGGTATAGACTTGAAAGAGCGGGTCAGTAGAATGGCATTATTACAATTCTACTTAAAGGGGACATTAGACTTAAAAGGGAGGGTCGATGGAGTGGGCAGACTTGATGGGCTGTAGCCCTTATCTGCCGTCATCTTTCTATGTTTCTATGTTTCTATGTTTCTAGTTCAATCATAGTTCAATCAAGAACTAAGAGTACTGAAGAGAAATGCACGGAAAGCAGAAATAACCTGGTGCAAGACAAAACTATCTTCAGACAAAGAGGCCTGGAAAGTACAGTCAGATGCCTACAAACAAGCGGTATCAAGAGCCAAAGAAAAATACTACTTCCAGCACATCACAAAATTCCCCAACCTATTCAGGAGCATCTTCTCTTTAACCAGGACCCTAGCATTTCAAGCTGGTAGGCAACAATCTTGGTTAGGTAAATTATTCAGCAAGCTATGTTATCCTATTGCAGTTTTCTGAAATTAATTAAGACCACTTTTTTCGATAAGTTTATTACTTGGTGAGTTTTATTATTTAAATTCTATTTTACAAATATTTGTATTTTTTACTGTATTATTGTATTTTGCTGATTGTCTAGCTCTTTTTAGTGTAAACCACCTAGAACTTTTAGTTATGGCGGTATAAAAGAATAAAGTTGTTATTATTATTCCCTACCTTGTGAAAACATACTTCTTTGTTTCTATTAATTTAAATTAGTTTTCATTAATATGTGGATATACTGATAAGGTGCTGTTCCATTGTGACATTTTGTTTTTGTTGATAAATTTTCCAAAAAATAGTTCTTTAAGCAATTTTATTCTTCTTGAGTTTTTTAAAATATGCTTTCTACCTCACAAGACTAACCAAAGAATTAGGGCTTCTTTTAGCAAGGCACGCTATGGGGGTTAGCATGTTGGACATTTCATCACACACTAACCCCCTCGGCAGCCTAAAATCCTAACACCTCGTCAATGGAGGCGTTAGGTACTAGCGCGGCAGGCAGTTTAACGTGCGGTATTCTGCACTTTAAACTGCTACCGTGCCTTTGTAAAAGGACCCCTTAGTGTGCAAATAAGTTATTTCTGTGAAAAGAATCATTGTTAAATTGCTATTACTTTGTAAAGTACAGCTTGCCAAAATAGCTATGATTCTAGAAAGCTTTGCAAAGAGTATGAACTCTGTTATTAGCACTGTAGGTGAAAGTTTCCCCAAGGACATTCTTCTGAATGGATAGTTTTATTTCTTGATTAAAGCTGTTTTCTCTTAAGTGTGTGTGTATAAAAGCAAGTCACATAAAGCTAGTAGGAGGCAAAGTGTTAAAGGGTTAGGAAAATATTATTTCATCACTATTGTTTCATTAGAATTCACTTGGGTGGTTGAGAAAATGGTTTATGGATTAGAAAGAGAAGAACAAGCTAAAACATTTCATAGCTTCATCTCTGATAAATTCCCCAAACTCTTTCTTTACATCTGAGCCATAAATAACAGCTATGCTTTTTGTTAAAGAGATATTTTTCCCTGTGTTGGGTCTTTTGTCTTAGAGATGGATGCCATCATAAATTTCAAGTCTTAGAGGGGCATTGTTTGAACTATAACATTATGGTTTACAACTGTTGCTTCTGGTGTATGTAGGATTTAAAAGTTACCATGAAGTCTGATCTTTGTCTTAGAAATTGATGGAATATTTCAGTTTTAAAAGAAGGTTAAGTGTATGGTTTAAATTTGAGTTGTCCTGGAATGCATTTTTTCAGTTACAATGGCCATTTTATTTTATTATGAATGTATTGATGAATACTTTTTTTCTTGAAAAAAAAATATGTATTTGCATCCCTTATCAAGCACATGATTGTATACAAATAATACAGAACATAACAAGAATGTATAAATTATTTAACAAGGTCCTATTTCCAAAATGATTTTCCATTTGTATGGAAGTCTAAAGGGACATTTCAAAATGTATTTTATGGTCATAGCTTCCCATGATACCATAGCAAGGATCAGAAAATATAACCCCTTGCCATGGAATTGACTGGTCCACTGTAGAATCACAGAAGGCCACATACTGAGTAGAGAGTTGCACGGGGACAGAAATCTCACCCATCCCCGCCTGTCCCCGCCAGGATCCTCTCCGTCCCCGCCAGGATCCTCTCCGTCCCAACCAGGATCCTCTCCGTCCCCACCCGTCCCCGTCAGGATCCTCTCCGTCCCCACCCATCCCCGCAAGGAATTACCTCCATCCCCGCCCGTCCCCATAAAAAGCAGCAATTACTTCTGACAGGATCATCAATTCCACAGTTTCTTTTATGTTTGCGCTGCTGTTTTCCTTGTGGAATCTCTTTGGTGGAACCCTTTTTTGTTTTCTGTTCAGGTAATTAACTTATAAACCCCCTCTTTTACTAAAGCTGACGTGTCCATTATATTATATGGACGAACCCTGCCTCCAAAGCCTTCCATCCCTGTGGTAGTCCCATTGGCTAGAGGGGGTCCACGTGGGATTCCCATGGGTTAGGGGGGATTCCCACAATCCTCGTTCCTGTGCAGACCTCTAATACTGAGGTCAAGGCTAAGGGGCATCGGTTGCCAAATGCATGTGTGAAAGTGTGCACATCCTGTTCACCTATGCTGCCCCAAGAATAGTAAGAGGAAAGCAGTATTGTCTTGGGCCATATTGTACCATTCTGTCCTGGGCCAATTTATACATGCACTGCATGGTTCAAAATGTGAGTTGGATCCTTGGCGACAGAGGAAAAAAGAGTAGCCTGAGGTACCATTGCACTCCTTTTCTTAGTGATCCAGAATTTCACCGAGAAGATTGAAAGGATTCAATAGGTGAAGACAGAGGGAGAAAGTGATCATTTGAATGGAGTAGGGTAAAAAATAGAGGCAGGGTGAATTAATAGGCAGAACTGGACAAAATGACTCATTGCGAAAGGATTATTTTTGGCATCCTGTATTTCTTTCAAGATTGGCAAACTGACTCAGAAGGTAGTGTAGTATTCTACTACTATTAATTATTTCCATAGCGCTATCCCTATCTATGTACTAAAATAGTAACTTTTTTAATATTCACTCTTGTAAACGTGAATTAGTGAGTTACCAGTGGGAGGTAGAATTTAGGTCTGAAAATTTAAAGAGGTGAAAGGGGATTTGTATCAGTTGTATGTGGTTATGTAATGCATGATAGGGGTGATGGGGAAGGGGTTGTGAGTGAGAATCACCACTTTTTCATCTCATATCCCTCCTCCCTTTTCTAATCCATCTTCTATCCTCTGTCCATCTCCTACCCTTCTCTCTCTCTTCAGTGCCAGTATTTCGTGCCCTCTCCATGTTGATTCATCACCATGTTCCTTTCCCTGCACAGACCATTTCTTCCTCCCCACCCCACAAAAAGCCTCTCAAAGGACAGAAAGCTGATGGTTTTCAAAGCTATGTATTATGTTAAAGAATTCAAGTAAATTACATTTTCACTAGACAATGACACGGGGACAAATTTTTCCCTGTCCCTGCAGGAACTCATTTTCCCGTCCCGACAAGTTCTTTTCCTGTCCCTGCCCCATTCCTACAAGCTCTGTTTTTCAGGCTAAGTTGTTAACATGATCTTCAAAACTTAACAAGCTATCAAAAGTGACTCTTAGTACTTTGGAGGTTTTCTCAATGTTGAAACTGGTTCCAGTTGTCTGAGTAATAGTAGATGACATTAGGGGCTAGATTCACTAAATTTACCAATCCTGTTCCCTGACCTGATTCACTAAACTGCTGTATAATGCATTGCCTATCCGATCCAATCCATCCATGCAAATTAGTAAAATCCCATGCAAAATAGCCAAGTGATTGAGTTACCGACAGGTCTGCTTGGGTTGTTTTTTTTTTTTAATTTGTTTTTTTTTATGGCACTGATATTTTGTGTGAATTACACATGCAAAATATCTGGCCAATAACAAACAACAACAACAAAAAAAAAAGCCTTCCCCACAAAGCGCTCCCTCCCTCCCTTCCCCCCTCCCCGAACCCAAAAAAATGGCAAGAGGGATGCTGACTCCCTCCTGCCATCAGTGCTCCTTCCTCCCACCCCCCTAAAACAAATGGCAGGAGGGATGCCCACTTCCTCCTGCCACCAGATGCCTTGACCCTCCTCCTGGACTGAGCACCCCTTCTACTCCCAACTTAGGGGGAGGGGGTGAGTTGGGACGTCCGGTGGCAGGAGGGAGTGGGCATCCCTCCTGCCATTTGTTTCAGGAGGAGGGGTGGGAGGAAGGAGTGCCGATGGCAGGAGGGAGTCGACATCCCTCCTGCCATATTTTTAATTGCGGTGGGGGGAGCGCTGATGGCAGTAGGGGGGTCTGCATCCCTTCTGCCATTTTTTTTAAAGCGGTGGGGGGAAGAAGGGAGCCCTGACGGCAGTGAAGCCCTGACAGCAGTGACAGTTTCTCCTGTCACTACTGTCAGGGCTCTGCCCTGACTCAATCGCTCACTGAACGATTTAGTCCGGAGTTTATATGCAAATGATTTGCACCTCCATGTAAATCATTTGCAGGCAAAAAAGATAGTGAATCAATCGCTATTTTAAAATTGGCCAACAGCGATTGAATTGCTATCTTTAGTGAATCTGGGTCTAGGTGCGTGTGTTGCTCAAACAATAATAGGTTTGTTTTTTTTAGTGTTTAGTATCTTCCTACCCATTCTTGCACTTTAGTTAGTGTTCTGGACAATATTATAGTCTTGCTTGCTTGGTTCAGACTTTCAGGAATTAGTAGAAAGACATCACAAGCAGAAAACCTGTGAGGGAATCTATGAGAGCATTGGATGATCAAGGAGCAAATAGGGTGCTCAGGGAAGACAAGGCCATAGCGGAAAGACTGATAGAATTCTTTGCTTCAGTCTTTACGGTAGAAGATGTAAGAGATCTACCTGAACAGGAAATGGTTTTCAAGGGTGATGATGCGGAGGAACTGAAATAAATCTCGGTGAATCTGGAAGATGTACTAAGCCAAATCTACAACTTAAAAAGTGATAAATTGCCAGGACTGGATGGTATACATCCCAGGGTACTAAAAGAACTCAAACATGAAATTGCTGACCTGTGGTTAGTGATCTGTATCTTGTCGCTAAAATCATCTGTAGTACCTGAAAATTGGAGGGTGGCCAATGTTAAGCCGATTTTTTAAAAGGGCTCTTGGGGAGTTCTGGGAAATTACAGACAGGTAAGCCTCACTTCAGTGCCGGGCAAAAAGGTAGAAACAATTATAAAAAATAAAATTGTGGACCACGTGAACAAACATGATTTAATGAGACGAGTCAGCATGGGTTCAGCCGAGGGAGATCTTGCCTCACCAATTTAGGTGAGCCGATTGATATAGTATATCTAGATTTTCAGAAAGCTTTTGATAAAGTTCCTCATGAGGGGCTCCTGAGAAAATTAAAGTGTCATGGGATAGGTGGCAAAGTTCAGTTGTTGATTAAGAATTGGTTATCATATAGAAAACAGAGGTTAGGATTAAATGATCATTTTTCTCAATGGAGGAGAGTAAACAGCGGAGTATCACAGGGGTCTGTACTGGGACCGGTGTTATTTAACTTATTTATAAATGATCTGGAAATTGGAACAACGAATGAGGTGATTAAATTTGCAGATGACACTAAACTGTTCAAAGTTGTTAAAACGCATGCGGATTGTGAAAAATTGCAGGCAGACCTTAGGAAATTGGAAGACTGGGTGTCCAAATGGCAGATGAAATATAATGTGGTCAAATGCAAAGTGATGCACATTGGGAAGAATAACCAGAATCACAGTTACCGGATGCTAGGGTCCACCTTGGGGATTAGTGCCCAAGAAAATGATCTGAGTATCATCGTAGACAAAACGATGAAACCTTCCACCCAAAGTGTGGCGGCAGCCAAAAAAGCAAACAGGATGCTAGGAATTATTAAAAAAGGGATAGTTAACAAGACTAAGACTGTTATAATGCCCCTGTATCGCTCCATGGTGCATCTGAAGTAGTGCGTTCAATTCTGGTCTCCTTATCTCAAGAAAGATATAGGGGCGCTAGAAAAGGCTAAAAGAAGAGCGACCATGATGATAAAGGGGATGGAACTTCTCTCTTTTGAGGAAAGACTAAAACAGGGCTCTTCAGCTTGGAAAAGAGACAGCTGAGAGGAGATATAATTGAAGTCTGCAATATCCTAATTGGAGTAGAATGGGTACAAGCGGATTGATTTTTCACTCTGTCAAAAATTACAAAGACTAGGAGACACTCAATGAAGTTACAGGGAAATACTTTTAAAACCAATAGAAGGATTTTTTTTTTACCTCGGAGAATAGTTAAGCTCTGGAATGCATTGCCAGAGGTTGTGGTAAGAGTGGATAGAGTAGCTGGTTTAAGAAAGTTTGGACAAGTTCCTGGAGGAAAAGTCCATAGTCTGTTATTGAGAAAGACATGGAGGAAGCCACTGCTTGCAATGGATTGGTAGCATGGAATATTAGTACTCTTTGGGTTTTGGCCAGGTACTAGTGACCTGGATTGGCCATCGTGAGAACGGGCTACTGGGCTTGATGGACCATTGGTCTGACCCAGTAAGGCTAGTCTTATGTTCTTAAGTTGCGTTATGGAATTTAGATAGTAATGAGCTTCTTTACAGGCACTTGCACATTTTGTATCTTATTGCTATGTAACCTGTGATGACTTAAATTTCTCTAAGAATATGCAGACATAATATTCTCACATGTGGAACTCTGCCTTACATGCACAAGTGTCGAACACTTATGATTTTAAAGTGTTTGAGTCTTGTGCAGATGGCAGAGCTTGCAGGAATGGGACGAGGACGGGATAGGGATAGAGAGATCCCGCAGGAATGGGGAAAATTTGTCCCCATGTCATTTTCTCACCTCAAGGAGACATACACCTACATTCCTATCTTAGTTGCCAACAGAAAATATCTGCTTTCAAGTGAATTTTTGCCATTTCCAGTACAGGGTATTACCCTTTGGCTTGGAGTGTTCAGGAATGCCTGATATTAGTAGCTGTAACATAAGAACATAAGAAGTTGCCACTACTGGGTCAGACCATTGGTCCATCGTGCCCAGCGATCCGCTCCCGCGGCGGCCCGTCAGGTCCATGACCTGTAATGTGGTTCCTGTCCATTTCTGTTCCTACCTCTTCTTTTATCTGTAACCCTCAATCCCCTTATCTTTTAGGAACTTATCTAAACCTTCCTTGAAACCCTGCAATGTGCTCTGGGCTATCACAACCTCCGGAAACACGTTCCATGTGTCCACCACCCTCTGGGTAAAAAAGAACCTCCTAGCATTTGTTCTAAACCTGTCCCCTCTCAATTTCTCTGAGTGACCCCTTGTGTTAGTGGTTCCCCACAGTCTGAAAAATCTGTCCCTGTCCACTTTCTCTATGCCCCTCAGGATTTTGAAGGTTTCTATCATGTCTCCTCTAAGTCTCCGCTTTTCCAGGGAGAAGAGCCCCAGCATCTTCAACCTGTCAGCATACGAAAAGTTTTCCATACCTTTTATCATTTTAGTTGCTCTCCTCTGGACCCCCTCAAGTACTGCCATGTCCTTCTTGAGGTACGGCGACCAGTACTGGACACAGTACTCCAGATGTGGGCGCACCATTGCACGATACAGCGGCATGATGACTTCCTTCGTCCTGGTCGTGATACCCTTTTTAATGATACTCAACATTCTGTTCGCTTTCTTTGAGGCCGTCGCACACTGTGTTGATGCTTTCAATGTTGTGTCCACCATCACCCCCAGGTCTCTTTCAAGGTTGCTCACCCCTAGCAGTGATCCCCCCATTTTGTAGCTGAACATCGGGTTCCTTTTCCCTACATGCATGACCTTACATTTCTCTATATTAAAACCCAGTCTTGTTAGGTCTCTTTGCAGGACCTCACAGTCTTCCGTGTTTCTAACCCTGCTGCAAAGCTTGGTGTCATCAGCAAATTTGATGACCTCACATGTTGTCCCCGTCTCCAGGTCATTGATAAATATATTGAACAGGAGCGGTCCCAGCACCGACCCCTGTGGAACTCCACTCGTGACCCATTGGCAGTCTGAGTAATGGCCCTTTACTTCAACCCTCTGCTTCCTGCCTGCCAGCCAGTGTTTGATCCATCGGTGGATATCCCCCTGCACCCCGAGGCTCCACAGCTTCTTAAGTAGTCTTTTGTGAGGTACCTTATCGAAGGCTTTTTGGAAGTCGAGGTAAATGATGTCTATGGATTCCCCTTTATCCACCTGGCTACAGTAAGTTTGTGAGGCACGACCTTCCCTTGCAGAAGCCGTGCTGGCTCGCCTTCAGTTGTCCATTGCCTTCTATGTATTCGCAAATTGCGTCCTTGAGTAGTGCTTCCATCATCTTTCCCGGAACCGAGGTCAAGCTCACTGGCCTGTAGTTTCCCGGGTCACCCCTTGATCCCTTCTTAAAGATGGGCGTGACATTGGCTATTTTCCAGTCCTCTGGGATCTCCCCAGTTTTTAAGGATGGGTTACATATTTGGTGTAGTGTATCCGCTATTTCGTTTCTCAGTTCTTTTAATACCCTTGGGTGGATGCCGTCCGGACCTGGTGATTTGTCGCTCATCAGTCTGTCTATCTGTCTGAGAACATCCTCTTTGCTTACCTCTAGTTGGACTAGCTTCTCATCAGGGTCTCCGTTTATGTGCTCCTCGGGTTCTGGGATATTGGATGTGTCTTCTCTCGTGAAGACTGAGGAGAAGAACTTGTTTAACCTGTCAGCTATCTCTTTTTCCTCCTTTACCACTCCCTTCCTGTCTCCATCGTCTAATGGTCCCACTTCCTCCCTTGCTGGTTGTTTCCCCTTCACATACTTGAAGAATGGTTTGAAGTTTCTTGCTTCCCCCGCCAGCCTCTCCTCATATTCTCTTTTTGCTTTCCTAACCACTCGGTGACAGTCCTTTTGGTGCCTTTTGTGCTCCTTCTGGTTGTCCTTTGTTCGGTCCTTTTTCCATTTTCTAAATGATGTTTTCTTGTCTCTTATCGCCTTTCTCACTGCATTTGTTATCCACGCCGGGTTTTTGGTTTGATTTTTTTTGCACCCTTTCCTGAACCTGGGGACATACAGGTTTTGTGCTTCGTGCACCGTGCCCTTGAGTAGGGCCCAGGCTTCCTCTACGGTCTCCATCTTCCTTGAGCTGTTGTTGAGTTTCTTCCCCACCATTTTCTTCATGGCCTCGTAATTTCCTTTTCTAAAATTGAATGCTGTCGTTGTAGTTCTTTTCACCTTTGCTGCTCCCATTTCTAGTTTGCACTGGATCATGTTGTGGTCGCTGTTTCCTAATGGCTCTAGTACTACCACCTCCTTTGCGGGTCCCCCTAGCCCATTGAGTATTAGGGGGGTTTCTTGAATTTCCTTATCTAGATACTGGTTGATCAAGTCCTCATCATCACAACAAGCTCAGCATGCCATCAACTCCACAATTTGTTTATTGAACCCATGGGGTTTGCAGTGAACTATCATAAATCACATCTTCAACCCAGACTTTAGAGTTCATAGGAGCTCTTCTGGATACTACTCAGAGTTGAGCTTTCCTACCTCAGCAGAGAGTCAAAAATTGTATCCACCTGTGTCTAATGGTCTCCACCCTGTCACGCATGTCTATACACCAAATGTTATTATTTTGGGTTACCTGACCTCAACTGTACACGTCATTCCATTTGCACAGCTGTATTTCAGAGTTCCACTATGGACTCTCTCATCCCAGTGGACTCAAGCAACCGGATCCTTATCTGAACAAATACAGGTGACCTCAGCACTTCGTCTCTCCCTCCAGTGATGGATGCTTCTGACCTACCTCTCCAGAGGTCTTTTCTTTGATCCTCTAACTCACTAGTAGCTCCTTACAACAGATGCTTCCATGCTAGGCTAGGGAGCCCATCTCAATGGACTCTGGACTCAGGGAGTCAGAAAACTAATTCAATTAACTGGTACTCCAAGCAATTTGCAGTGCCCTCTGGACCTTTCAAGATGGCTTGCAGAATCAAATAGTTCTCATTCGAATCAACAATCAGGTTGCCATGTTCTTTGTGAACAAACAAGGAGGCACAGGCTCTTGTCCTCTCTGCCAAGAAGCAACAGAGATATGGAACTGAGTGATTACACACAATGTCTTCCTCAGAGCAGTATATTTTGCAAGGAAACAGAATAAAGTCAACTTCACCCCCATATACCTAAACTCTTGTGGTTTGTTGAGGAGTATTACAGTGAAGTTGATTTTGTTAAGCTGACAAAGACAGACAATAGCAATCTTCCCGTACAAGTGGAATTTTCATAAAGGATTTTCTTTTTCTGTGACCCCTGAGGCAAGCTCGAGTAAGCCGAAACACTGATCGTGTTGGCTCCAATTAACTATAAGCTAATAAAGACCTTAGAAAATCCTATCCATTTGTGTAAAGTCTGTGTTCAGCATAACCCTGGTTGGCTCTTTATGGATCTATCACCACTCGTTGTCTTGGGTAAAGGCATGGACCATAGTTTATTTTATTTTTTTCTGGGAGCAGTAGTGAGAATAACCAAACAACCCTCCTTTCTAGAGGCTGGAATGTGGTCTTCTTTGTGTGTTCTGGACCTTCTGATTCAAGAAGCAAGAGTCCACTGTAGAAATTTCATTGGTCCATTGGGACAGTCCATGTTTGATGGCTGTTTTAATAGGACTCTTTTGTCATGTGAAGAAAGCTACTTATTTGCTTTTAGTAAAAAGTTAAAGTGATAAAACAATGACAATTTTAGACAGGAGGAAAGCAAATTGAGAGAGTTGATACTTTCCCTTTAAACAAACCTCCTATGCCATACACAATTTATCACTAGCAATGGCAGGGTGTCTACTGAATTCTGAAAGAGCTGTCCAAAATACAATAGCAAGGATGACATAATAATGACAATGATAGAAGAAATGCAGAATGGCATGACACAAGCTGAAAGAAAGTGGAAACCTTCTGCTATAATAACAATAAGCCTAAAAGGAACGAACATAAAAATGTTAAATAGGTTTTCTTAAAATGTAAATTTATTTAGAGAGATATAAAGGTTAGTATAAGAGCACAAACACTTTGGTTGTTAAATATAGTAAAATGTTCTCATCTCTAGATTTTTAGCAGGCAAGCTTGTGTCCCTTCTTTTGATGGGTAAGTTCTGTGATGTTACCACTGAGAATTCTTGCTTCATTAGATTGTGTGACTGTTTATTTGAAATTGTAATGAAATATTTACTTTATAGAGCTATAAGGATTAGCGGTGATAATTGAGTGAGGCTGGTCTGGAGCTTTCATTTTAATAGGGCCCCTTTGTTTGAATACAGAACTGAGCGAGACTGAAGGAACTAGCGAGTGTGTTTCTGCCTGTTACTTTCTCTCTACATGTTGCTTTTTTTTTTTTTTTCCTTGCGATAAGTGGGTCTAATGCTGAACAAATACTGGAAATCAGAAGCCACTGAGAATCATTTGCCTCACATTTTCCCATGGCAGTGTAATAGTTGCTCAGTCAAAGAGCTCCACTTCTCTCATCAGAGCAACAATTTTGTCACCATGAACAAATCCGATTGAAAAGTCTCTTGGTCTGTGAGGAGGACTCCAGTTG
The DNA here is from genome assembly GCF_902459505.1 of Geotrypetes seraphini. NCBI lineage: Eukaryota > Metazoa > Chordata > Amphibia > Gymnophiona > Dermophiidae > Geotrypetes > Geotrypetes seraphini. Next base: position 95,714,687 of record NC_047089.1, on the reverse strand, counting down.
TCAGAATCAGCAAACAGAATGAAAAGAACCGAGAGGAGTAAATTGGCATCTGGTGCAGCCATAGCTGTTTGTGATAGGCTGCTGCATTGTGTTGGATAGACATTCAGCCATTTTCAGATATAATAGGAGAAATTAATGCAAATGAGTGAATGGAATGAAATGTATTTTAATGCAGATTTGAGGGATCCTCACAAACTGCTCGATAACAAGTCGCTCAAGGAAAAAGCTGACATTGTGAGGACTCATTTTTTTCCTATTTCTTCTCACTAGAGACTCATAATGGTCCTTTGTTCTCTAAGTAAACTCTTTCTAAACTATTGACATTGCTCATTTATGTGAATTTTAGATCCCCCCCCCCCCCCACAACAAAGTAGCCTTGGGTGATCTGGGAAAATGTTAATTGCACAAGGAAAGTAAACTGGCTGAAACAAGAAATGCAATCATTAAGTGTAATGTTGCAGTTGTCCATGCCTCATTATAACATGCATACAAGGCAATAAAATGCATGTTTCACAAACAAATCTTTTGATAAGTGTAGTTCAAGTGCCTCCAGCTGTCCAGCTTTACGTGTACTACTTTTGGTTTTGTAATAGGTATTAGCAGTAAACTTCCTTTGAATGAACAAATCACTACTTATTTTATCTTTAATGCATTTTGGTATATACTGTAATTGCTTTTCTATATGTGTATATCAATATAGACCATATATATTCAGGCTGTGTTAAAATCTGTATTGAAAAATAGGTTCAAGATGTGTCTGGATTCAGGCTTTATGCTGTAAAGCAAAGCAACAGTATAACTTTGAAGGTTCACTTTATTCATTTTAAATTATTGTTTGAACATATACAGTATTATCCACATGTAGGTGTAATTTATTCTTTGGAAACCAACTGAAAACTAATTTTTTTGGATAAAAATAGGACAGCCTGAAAATTAACTGCAAGTCATGAAGTGTAAATAAGAACCTGAAACTGTTGAATTTTTGATGGCAAGAGTAAAAGCGGTGAGAATAGGTAACAGATTCAGCATTGTCCAGAAGTTCCAGACCAGTGATTAATGTGTAAGATAATGGACTTGGGAAATGAATAAATACTCCCCTGCTCCTTGCTTTGTGCTTGGATGACTTGATGACAAGGGCAAAGCAAGGTGAGAATTTAAACAGGACTGGGGGTGGGGGTGACAATCTACCAACAGTGCAGATGGGAGGAGATCTGAGGTACCATATGCTGTGAATTCCTTAGAATGGGGATTGCAAGTTCTACTTGTGATTTTAAGATCTGATCCTGACATCAAAATGACCTGTAGATTGATGAAATTACTAATCCAGTTAAATCTTTAAATGCAAACATGAAAGTATATCTTTATTTAAGCACATAACTGTTATAGTTTATCCTGGCTCATGGTGGCTTATTGTTTTGGTCAAGAACATGGAAAAAATTGCTATTTTATACAACTTCTCTTTTTGTTTAGAGAAATGTAATATGTGACATGGTATATAATATAAGTTAATATAGCACAAAACTGCAGACTGAGACAACCCGATCCTTGAAGGATAGGTGATAGCATCACTTCACATCTGTCTTAAAAAAACAGCCCCTTCTGAAGGATGTAAAGCTCTGTCCAAAGGAGGCATGCTTCTGTGCTTCAGGTATTACTCATTTCTGATTTTTGTACTGAACAGAAATACATGACCCTGAAGGAGTCAAGCAACCTTCATTATATGCAAACTTTGTACAAGCCCAAGCTGTATGCCTATGCAAATTATTCTGGCATATAGTGATGACATAATGTATATAAAACAACTGCGTGCAGTAATATGTAATTTTATTCAGTAGATTAGATTTGAGGTACCTTGTTTCAAAAGAAAAGCTAGAGACAATTTTCATTTTCTTTCAGATTTTACCTTTGGGTAACAAGCAAACCAAAAATAAATATGCCTTGAGAATTAGAAGTTGTATTGCAAGAAATTTTAAATGACATAATTGTCTTTTGAATTATCAGTAAGAGCTAAATAAATTTGTTTGTAAGATTAATAGGTAGTTACTAATGTATGCTACTGCACTTGTGCATTAATGGTGTTAGCATGCACTGTTTATAGCATGTGCTAATGCCTTTAATTCACATTAACATGGTAATGTGTGTTAGTAACTCTAACCATAAATTAGCTGATACAAGAGAAGAGATGTATTATCTGTAGCTTAAGACATGAGAAGGTAATTATTCAATGTATAGCTTGGGTGAGGTGGGGTTTTTTTCTGTATTTTATTCTATTCCTCTTTTTCAGATTTAATTCCTTTGGACAGATGCTTCTTTTAGTCTCACCTATAATGTTGCCTGAAAAACAGATTAACATTGTCAGGTTTATGCATGGGAATTTGTTGAACAAAATGGTCCTAAAGTATTTCTTCCGCCAATTTATTTGGCTGCACACAGTATATATGACACTTTACCACATTGTATGTTTATCAGTCTCTAATGAAAAACTGACAATTTTACTGCACAAATGATGCATAGCACCTTTTAATGGCATTTAATGAACCTTGGGCATTCACCAGAACTGGCCCTATTATCAATGACAGCTGCAGGGCCCTCAACCCATTCACAGGTGATACCATTAAAATTCTTTGGTGTCTTTCTGAAATGTTTTAGCAGTGAATTATTAGGATCAGCAATAGAGAGGATTTTCTTAACCTATTTTTTACACATATGTGGAAATAAATATCTTTGTAACTATTTTCTAAAAAGACCAAATACAGTATATTCAAATGACGTATAGCAGTGGTCTCAAACTCAAACCCTTAGTGGGGCCACATTTTGGATTTGTAGGTACTTGGAGGGCCGCAGAAAAAATAGTTAATGTCTTATTAAAAAAATGACAACTTTGCATGAGGTAAAACTCTTTATAGTTTATAAATCTTTCCTTTAACAGTTTCTGTCTTTTGCTCTCCATGCCCCTTTCTGTCTGTGTCCCGTCTCCCTTCTTTCCTTCTGTCTCCCTGTCCCCCCTTTCTTTCTTTATTTCTCCCTGCCTTCCCCCAAGCCACCACCATTGGGAAACAGGCCGCCACCGCCGCTATCGGGGAACAGGCCATCGCCGAGGTCTTAGCTCTCCCTGCTTATCTTCCCCAGCGCGGGGCCAACCAATTCTCGTCACCCGACGTCAATTCTAACGTTGAGGAGGAAGTTCCGGGCCAGCTAGGCAGCGATTGGCTGGCCCGGAACTTCCTCCTTGACGTTAGAATTGATGTTGGGTGACAAGAATTGGTCGGTTCTGAGTTGGGGAAGATAAGCAGGGAGAGCTAAGACCTCGGCGCTGGCCTGTTCCTCGATTGTGGTGGCTTGGGGGAGGGCAGTGAAATGGGAAGGGAAGCAGATTGGGGACCCCTGCTTTAGGCGAGCTGCAGTCGCGGTCTCTACGTGATTGTCCTCTGCACAATCAAAAAACTTGTGAAGTGGAGAGGACAGATCGCAGGCCTCAAAATAGTCCCTGGGGGGCCGTGTGTTTGATGTGCCAGGCAGTGAATGCTTTTTGTCTATAAATGATTAAAACTTTTAGGGCCTGAATCATGAAACGTGTGTTCCGATTGCAGGTGGCGGAAGGTGCCCTACCACCATCGGGCAGACAATTGGGACACACATTTTTAGGAAAAATTTAGCAAGGATGGACACCTACATGGCAAGCGTCTGTAGCACGCCTACAAAGACACATAAGGGATGCTTAGGAACGCCTTAGGCACAATTCAGATGCCTTAAATGTAGGCCTGCAACATGCTGGCCTACATTTAAGGCAACTGTTTGGCGATGTAGACGTGATTTTATATAATGCTTTTCACATGTATGAAAAAAGTTTATTAAAATTACCCTAATACTTTGGGTTTTAATCCTAAGGACACACCCATCTAATTAGGTATTATTTAGGATATCACTGATGAAAATGCCTCAGGTAGTTTGCCTCCATTGTATGCAAATCTTTCTCTTGCAAGTTCATTGTGGATGTGCATGATAATCTGGTTTAGTGTATACTGAGGACTGACTGGAAAATCACTGGTCTAATGGTATCATTTCACTAAGGTAGGGCTTCCCAGATGTTCAGCTCTGCACTGGGGACATCACAGACAGATTTTTATGATATCAAAATCAAGGTATATATAGTTGAACCACTTATCTAGGAGAGTACATCAAACATATAGCGATTATATATATATATGGTGATATGGTTACTTTTTTTATATATATGCAGGAAAAGGCCTCAGAAATGGAGCCTACGCACATTCGTATGGTCATAGACTGAGTTGGTCTGCATAGTTTTAATGCTCCTGGCTCCAGTCATGGGCCAAAAACCCGTTTTTTTAGGATAGCCATAATGAATGTGCATGAAATCAGTTTGCATATACTGCTTTGGTTGTAGCACAGAAAGGTGGTATACCAAATGAATTGCCCTTACCCTTACTGGTTCTCTGATGATGCAAGCTTGTATGCATTATAAGAGCATAACATAAGAATTGCCATACTGGGACAGACTGAAGGCCCATCAAGCCCAGCTTCCTGTTCCCATGCCATTATAGCAGTGGGGCACCTTAGAGGGCACAGCTGTGAACTTCACATAAAGGGTGCCCCATGTACATCTTATCATAACCCCTTTATAATTTATGGTGAGCCTTCCAAAACTCCCCCCAAACCTACTATACCCACCTGTTCACCACCCCAATAGTCCTTATGGCTGCAGATGACACCTATATGGTAGTTTAGTAGAATTTTTGTGGGCTCACACTTTCCACCATAAATATACTGGTTAAAGGGGCTAATGGGCCTGGATCGTCCTCTCTATGGCTCGTTAGTCCATCCACCAGGCTACTTAAGACATCTCTATGATGCTCTACTATCTTTTTCCTTACCAGAGGCTACTGTTCTAGAGACAGGTATGTACTGCTTCATTCATATTTTTGGGGTAGGGGGTTGGAGGGAGTTAATGACCACTGGAGGAGTATATACTTAATCCCTCCAGTGGTCATCTGGTCAGTTTGGGTACTATTTTGGCATATAAAAACAAGTCTAGCTCAGAACGTCTAAGTTCCATCCAGAACGACTTGGGTAACGTTCAGTTATAGGTACAGGACATCCAAGTCTAAACATGCCCAAAACCCATAACACACCTGACATGTCTCCTGGATCTTTGGATGCACAGCGGGTATATTGCCTTACAAGAAGTCCAGAAAGATGGTTTTGAAAATTGTCACTTGGACATCCCAGTGATTAAGATGTCCAAGTGCCAACTTATGATTTTTTTAATGTCTTTAATTTTTGAGTATGAGCCCCATAGGCTTTAGCTCCAGTTCTCTGACTATTGAAGAAAAAGCTTAGATCAGGCTCTAAAGATTTAATAATTGCAGTGTACTTTTTTGAGTTTTCTTACCAACATTGTAAGCTGTTGGTTAACCACTATAGCAATGTAAAACTCTTGCCAATTGAATATCATAATTTTTTTAATAGAGATTGTTTGATCACATTACTATTTTTGTCCTGTTTATAGACATAAGAATCATAGGTGAGGAAGGTTCTTATTTAAATAGCAATCTGTTTCCCACAGTTGGAATGAGAGCCAGTATGTTGAAATAAATGTTTCCTTATCCTGCTAGAGTAGTCCAGCCCTATGGTTTATGCTCCCCTATCAGCAGATGGAAGCTTGAAGATTCCAGTGTAAAAGGCGATTAAGCTAGAAACATTCCAATATTTTTCTGTCTCCAGCAGATATTACAGGTGATAAGTACATCAGTTTTCTATTTTGTTTTCTCTTCCCTTTGGGATCTGGGGGGAAAAAAAGCATTGGGAGCTGCAGCAGTTTTTTCTCTGACAGAGCATATGCTAAAAGTACAGCAATCTTGTCGTATCTTCTCAAGATGGTAGGCCTAATGTAGTTGAACTTGGAATAGCTAATTCTGTCTCTTTGGGGGCTGGTGAAGGGCATCAGTGAAGCACTCTCTGGAGTTTTTGTCATGCTGACTTGTTGCATTGGGGGAGGGGGGAGATGGGGGCAATGGGTTCCAGCTCACAATCATGATTGCCAGTTCCTTTTGTCCTGTGTGTAGTGGGGATGGGATCATATTAGATTGGGAAACTGCAGGAAATGCTCAGAACTCTTCATGAGGTAGGAGCACACTCGTAGGGAAGTCTCTGTTGCTGTCAAGGTCAAATTTCAGCAGGACCAGTGACCACTTTGTCCCTGGACCACATTTTGAACATGCAGTATGTGTAGGGTTGACAGATTTTCCTTTTGGAAAATCCGGACCCCTAGCCTCGCCTACAGCCGAAGTAAGTCCTTCTCCATTGTGTTGGGCCTGGTCGCGCTGCCAGGTTCAGTTGCCCTGCCCACAACGTTGCAAAGTTTGGTGTCATCGGCAAATAATGTAATTTTGACACAAAGTCCCTGAGTCAGATCCGCTACGAAGATATTAAACAGCATCGGGCCCAACACCGAGCCCTATGACACTCCACTGGTCACTCTTGATATTTTTGAGGGAATACCGTTTACCATTATCCTTTGAAGTCTGCCTCTAAGCCAGTCTTTCACCCATGCTGTCAGTGTTTCTCCTAGTCCTAGTGTGTTCATCTTGCAAAATAACATACGGTGTGGGACACTATCAAAAGCCTTGCTAAAGTCCAAATACACGATGTCCAGAGACTCACCCCCATCCAGTTGTTTTGTTACGAAAAAGGGCACACACTAGATTTCACCACTTTCCTCGATCTTACCACCTTCAAAACTTCAATCGACGACACTCGCTGGGAACAAGTCCCTTGGTCTGACCACTTCCTAGGGACTACTTGCCTCCCCATTTTCATGTCACATCTTGAATCACCACCCCACAGCTCTCATTCCATAACCTACCGCAAAAAAATCTCGAGCAATCTATTCTGGTCCAAATTCCTCAACCAACTCTCCTCCATCCCTAGACCTACAGACTCCGAATCCCATTGGCGCAACTGGACCGCCCTCTCAGAGTCCACCTACCACTCCCTTGCCCCAATATCCACTAAAACCATCAACTACCCCCGAAAGGCCCCCTTCACAGAGATTTGAAACAGAAATGTCGCGCTCTGAAGCGCAAATGGAAAAAATCTAAATCCCCCTCTGATAGACAGACCTGGAGGGACAGTATTAAGCTTTACAATTCAACACTAAAAAAAGCCAGGAAGAACTTCTTAGGAGACAAGATCTCTAAATCCAACAACCAGATCAGTGCACTGTTTAACATCTGGTGCTCCCTAACTACAAAAAAAGACCCACCCTTGCTCCCACCGTCCATATCAGCTGATGCCCTTGCAATCTTCTTTAATGAAAAGGTTACCACCCTAAGACGCTCCTTCCCACCCACAGTCTCCTACAACTCCCTGGTCTCTACTGACCCCAACCCTACCTTACCTGTCTCCACCCCCATTCCAGCCGACAGATCCTGGACCGTCTTCAAACTCGTTTCCGAATTGCAAGTCTCCAAACTTTGCCTCAAACTAAAAACTTGCAAGTGCACCTTGGACCCTTTCCCCTCCTAAGTATTCGAGAACACCTCTACACAGGCCATCGCCTCCCTCACCGAACTTATAAACTCAGCCCTAACATCGGGCCTCTTCTCCTCCGACATGGGACATATTTCATTGGCCCCTCTATTGAAAAAGGCCGACCTTGACCCCTCCATACCATCAAACTACCGCCCAATAGCAAATATCCCCCTCCTAACCAAGTTATTAGAATCCATCATATCCACTCAACTTTCATCCTACCTAGAAAGATTCTCTATCTTCCTACCCCACCAGTTCGGCTTCAGACCCAACTTCAGCACCGAATCCCTTCTGGCCTCACTAATCTCTAAGGTGCAACAACTCCATTCTCGCAACAAATTCGCTGTTCTCCTACAATTCAACCTCTCCGCAGCTTTCGACGTCGTCCATCACGATATCCTTATCTTCCAACTCTCCGAAATAGGCATAAGCTCCACAGTCCTAGATTGGTTCTCGAAATTCATACGCTTCCGCTCCTACACCATTAACTTAAACGGTACTTCAACCCCCCCCCCTGGAAACCGAAATGCGGAGTCCTGCAAGGCTCCCTCCTCTCTCCTATCCTTTTCAACATCTACATGTCCTCTCTGAAACTCCTTCATCTATCCCCCCCGGAAACTCTCTACACCTACGCCGATGACATCCTCATCCTCCTCGAGACCGACTCGAACCTCTCTAACCTCGCTGAGAACATATCCACTTGTATTACGAATCTCCAATCCTGGGCCCAATCTGTCCAAATGAAACTGAACGAGTCCAAAACAAAACTACTTTGGCTTGGCCCAACATTAGATCATTTACCCACCTCCATCCCATTACCTTCTGGACCCACTCTTCAGCTTGAGTTTTCAAGCAAAGTCCTAGGCATCGTCATAGACTCCTCTCTCTCCTTCAACGATCACCTCAACTCTTTGATAAAAAAATGCTTCTTTTGCCTTCATATGTTGAGAAAGGTGAGATCCTGCTTTCATCATTCTCACTTTACAGTCCTCGTTCAATCTACTATCCTCTCTAGACTGGATTACTGCAATTCCATCTATATAAGCCTTACTAAGAAAAACCTCCATAGACTTCAGCTTATTCAGAACGCCGTGGCTAAGCTTATTTTTGCAAAAAGCAAGTTCGATCATGTCTCCCCACTCTTCTCCAAGCTTCACTGGCTCCCAGTATACTCCAGAGTCCTCTTTAAATGTGCCTGCTTAGCCTTCAAGATCCTACATGGCATCCTTCCTCCCGTTATCCCACTCTTTTGGAATTCCTCAAAACCACACTCCACCAGACCCTCCCAAAAACTGATACTATCATTCCCCTCTATAAAAGGTATATCTCGCGCAGGAAAACTTGGAACATCTCTCCCCTTTAGAACCACAGAACTCTGGAACAACCTCTCATCCCCACTCAGAAACTCAAGCTCCTTCCAATCCTTCCGCAAACACTTGAAAACGTGGCTCTTTGCAAAAATCTAATCACCTCCCATTCTCCAGTATTCTGTCCCTCTCTTTCATCTTAGTCCCTCTCCTTTATCCCTTATTGTAGTTCCTTTCCTCTTAACTCTGTAAACCGTGCCGAGCTCTGCGCTTGCGGAGATGTCGCGGTATACAAACCTAAGGTTTAGTTTAGTTTAGTTACCCAGTCAAAGAAGCTTATCAGATTGGATTGACAAAACCTTCCCTTTGTAAAGCCGTGCTGGTGGGGATCCCTTAATCTTTCATCATCCAGAAATGTGTCCAATCTGTTCTTGATCAACTTTTCCATCTTTACTCACTATTGATGTGAGACTCACCGGTCTATAATTTTCAGCCTCTGACCTGCATCCCTTTTTGTGGAGCGGGATAACATTGGCAGTTTTCCAGTCCAGGGAAACTTTTCCTTTGCTTAAGGAAAGATTGAAGAGCACAGCTAACGGATCTGCCAGGACATCACTCAATTCTCGAAGTACTCTAGGGTGTAGATTGTCCGGGCTTTGTTTACTTTTAATTTTGATAACTCATGGTAGACTTTGCTCGCAGTAAATACCATGTCCATGAAGGGGTCTTCCGAGCTCCCCTTTGTCTGTGGCTGAGGACCGGATCCTGGTGCTTCGCAGGTGAAGACTGAGCAGAAGTAGTTATTGAGTAGTTCTGCTTTGTCTGCGTCTGAATCGGTAAAGTTGCCGTCAGGTTTCTTTAGTCGCCCAATACCGCTTGTGTTCTTCTTTCTGTCGCTAACGTATTTGAAAAAGGATTTCTCCCCTTTCGTCACCTGTCTAGCTATGTTTTCCTCCATCCTGAGTTTGGCCTCTCTGACTGTAGTTTTAACTTTTCTGGATTTGGCCAGATAGGTTTCTTTAGCTTCTTGTCGTTGTGATTGTTTGTAGTTAATGAAAGTTTTATGTTTTTGTTTTACTAGTTCCGAGATATCTGCGGAGAACCACTGCGGTCTGTTTTTTTCTGTGTCATTTGCTCTCGGTTTTTATGTATATGTTGGTTGCTTCTTGTAGGGTAGATTTCAGAGTCGACCATAGTTCCTCTACATTGTCCGTCGTGCTTTGGTTTAGCATCACTTGGTAGATGTAGTCCCCCATGTCCTGAAATTAATTCCCTTAAAATTTAGGATCTTAGTCGATGTATTTGACCTAGTGGATCCTTTCTTGAGGTGGAACCAAACCATGTTGTGGTTGCTGGATGCCAAGGTGTCTCCTACCGATACCTCTGTGATACTGTCTCCGTTGGTGAGCAACAGGTCCAGGATTGCCTGGTCCCTGGTGGGTTCCAATACCATCTGCTTGAGGCATGCTTCTTGCATGGAGGCTAGTAGCCTTTTGCTGCCGCTGTTTGTAGCGGAAGGTTTATTCCAGTCCACATCGGGCATATTAAAGTCTCCCACCAGCACTGTATCTCCTCGCAGTATGATGGTCTCAGTGTCTTCCATTAGTTCGTCGTCTGCATCCTCTTTTTGTCTTGGTGGTCTGTATACAACACCAAGATACAGGCATTTGTTATTGCCCCTGGCAAGATTCACCCAGAGGGATTCTCCCATATACTTGATGTCTGTGATTTTTAGTAACTTTGATGTCATCTCTAATGTACAGAGCTACCCCTCCTCCTGATTTGCCCTCTCTGTCACGGCGGAGTAAGTTATAACCAGGTATGACCATATCCCTTCATTGGGACTCCGAGAACCACATTTCTGATATCGCCACTACATCAAGGTCGGCGTTTCTCATTTCCGTTTCCAATTCCAGTATTTTGTTGCCTAAGCTCTGGGCATTAGCATACATGGCTGTCCATTCTTTCTTTTTGCATGGAGTGTTTTCTGACTGAGATAGTTTGTCCCCTTCATTCTTGCCTGTGTCCCCTTTAATCTTGCCTTCAATCTTGCCTTTGTTTTCTGACTGAGATAGTTTGTCCCCTTCATTCTTGCCTATGTCCCCTTCAATCTTGCCTTTAATCCTGCCTTTGTCACCCTTACTATAGATAGAAGCTTGGAATCCATATAGAAAGAAATTCCATGTGTGAAGGGAAGGAATATACACTTAGGGCTGTACTACCATTCTCTGGGATACAATGAGCAGACAGAAAAATAATATTTACAGAGATTAAGGAAGCTGGCAAATTGGGCAACAACATAATAACTGACTTAGATTAAAATGGAACTCTGTTCCAGATTCTTTCCATCTGAACTCTGATATTTTGGCATTTTGGAAAAGTTTGCAAGCCTATTTTTTTTGACTTGCCTTTTCAAATTTGGTTACTTTGTAATTTTGTAATTGCTTGGCTTTTTATTTTAAAGCACATGTGTAAGTTGTTTATTGTTTGCTGTTATTTTAATAATCTGCTATGTTCTGCTTTAATATGTTTTATTTTAATAATCTGCTATGTTCTGCTTTAATATGTTTTCTTTTAATTACGTATGTATCGTTATTATCAACATGGTGGATATGCGGGCTACAAGTGTTTTAAATAAATAAATAATCCTATTATTGATTGGATAAATATAATATCAAGAAATACTAGAGAAGTAAAATTCCTAGATGTAATAAATGACTGCTTTTTAAAGCCACCGGACCAGAAGGGGGAGCTACTTTAGATTTAGGCCTTAGTGCAGTGTGTCTCAAACTTTCTCGAGCACTAAAGATAGTGGCCACGGCTTGAGGCATCCGGAAGTGCGCGGACGTCACCGTGATGACATCATACATATGCGTGACATCATCACATCAATGTCTGCGCATGTGTAGAAGCCCTCCAGATGGGCCCTGAGACGCCAGTAGGGGGGTGCCAGCAGAGAAGAGGGCCGGAGAGAAGGAGAGGCACTGGTGCCAGCTGATTGCCTACAGCAGTGTTTCTCAACTACTTCAAGCTAATTACTCCCTAATTCTAACAAATATCAGCTAAGTACCCCAACCACAGACCTCCCTAGGCCCACCCAAGCTCTGCCCCTGATCCCATCCCCTTTAATAATTGTAATGCAATTTTTTCCATTCATTTTTCATATACACACAATATACACAGCAGATATAAATTCTCAAAACTGACACATTTCAATCACTATATTGAAAATAAAATCATTTTACCTACCAGTGATCCTCTTCAGGCTGCTGTAATTAGCTTTAAAGGTGAGACCGGGAGGCCAGGGGGGAAACCCGGAGGATGCTAGAGAGAAGGGGGAAACATGCAGGCCTTTGGCAAATCTGGTAGCGTTGGCGCTGTACCGCATAGGGATGTCAGCTGGCAGGCACCTCTCTTCCTCCTCAGTGGCCGCAATACACTTGAAATCTCAGGAGGCACATAGTTTGAGATACACTGCCTTAGTGGAATGCAGGGCATAGTATGAGAGGTAATAGTGTTTGTTCTGCTGGAAAACAGTGATCATAACATGCTCAAATTTGAGTTGGTACCTGGAGTGACATCACTAAAGAAATATAGTGCAGTGGCATTTAATTTTTGAAAGCGTGACTTTCATTTTATGATAAAATGAGGAAATTGATTAAAAAAGAAGCTAAAAGTATTGGCGCTAAGGTTAGGACTTTAAATCAGGCAAATGAGAGCCAGCATGGTTAAAAGGTGAAGTGAAAGAGGCTATTAGTTCCAAAAGAACATCCTTGAAAGAATGGTAAAAGGATCCAAAGAAAGAAAAAACAAAATAGGCATTGATTGGCAAGTTAGGTTGAAAGCACTGATAAAGAAGGCTAAAAAAGAATATGAAGAAAAACTTGCAAAAGAGGCAAAAACTCATAGTAACAATTTTTTTCAGGTATATCAAAAGCAGAAAGCCTGTGAAAGAATCATGGAACTGTTGGATTATCAAGGTGCAAAAGAACATAATAGCCTTACTGGATCAGACCAAAGGTCCATCAAGCCAAGGAGCCCATTCTCATAGTGGCAAATTCAGGTCCCTAGTACCTGGCTAAAACCCATGCATTCCATGCTACCGATTCAGGGCAAGCCATGCATTCCATGCTACTGATCCAGGGCAAGCAGGGACACTTAGAACAATAAGACCATAATCGAGAGACTAAATTAATTCTTTGCTTTGATCTTTACAGAAGAAGATGTAAGAGATCTAACTGAACCAGAAATGTTCTTCAAGGGTGATGATGTGCAGGATCTAAAAGAAATCTCAGTGAACCTGGAAGATGTACCTGGCTAAATTGACAAGTTAAAGAGTGATAAATTACCTGGAGTAAATAGTATACAATTCAGGGTACTGAAATAACTCAAATATGAAATTGCTGATCTGCTGCTAGTGACCTGCAACCTATCAATAAAATCGACTGTAGTACCTAAAGATTGGAAGATGGCTAATGTGATGCTAATAATTAAAAAGGGTTCCATGGGTGATCCAGCAAATTACAGACCAGTGAGCTTGACTTCAGTGCCGGGAAAAATTGGTAAAACCATTATAAAAATTAAAATTATGGAGGAGTGGCTTAATGGTTAGGGCTATAGCCTTATCATCCTGAAATTGCAGGTTCAAGCCCAGAGCTGCTCCATGTGACCCTGGGCAAATCACTTAACACTCCATTATCCACTCTGGTCACCCAAGGTATACTAGACATTGTGAGCCCAGCAGGACAGATAGAGAGTACCTGAATGTAAACCACCGGCTATGAGTATTCTATAAATACTAAAATAAATAATTATGGTTTAATGGGACACAGTCAGCATGGTTTAAGCCAATAGAGGTATTGGCTCATCAATTTGCTACACATCTTTGAAGGTATGAATAAACTTGTAGATAAAGGAGAGCTGGTTGACGTAGTTATCTAGATTTTCAGAAAGCTTTTAACAAAGTTCCCTCATGAAAGACTCCTGAGAAAATTAAAGAGTGATAGGACAGAACACAGTCTTTTGTTGTGGATTAGGAAGTAGTTATTGTACAGAAAACAGAGTAGGGTTAAATGGTCGCCGTATCTCAAAAAGATACAACAGAATTAGAAAATGTACAGAGAATGGTGACGAAAATGATTAAAAAAAGATAGTTCAATTTCCCTATGAGGAAAGGCTAAAATGGATAGGGATCTTCAGTTTGAAGAAGCGACAACTCAGGGGTGATATGATAAGAGATGTTTATAAAATACTGAGTGGAGTGGAAAGGGTAGATGTGAATCGCTTGTTCACTCTTTCTAAAAATACTAGGACTATGGGGCTGTGATGAAGCTACCAAGTAGTAGATTTAAAACAAATTGGAGAAAATATTTATTCATACAATGTGTAATTAAACTCTGGAATTTGTTTCTGGAGAATGTGGTGAAATCATTTAGGCTAGTGGGGTTTAAAAAAGGCTAGGATAATTTCATAAAAGAGAAATTCATGGGCCTTTATTGAGATGGCTTGAAGAAAACCACTGCTTAGTCATAGAATAAGCAGCATAAAATCTGTTTTACTACTTGGAATCTGGGATCTGGGTTGGTCAGTGTTAGAAATAGGATACTGGGCTTGATAGACTTATGGTCTGGCCCAGTATGACAATTTGTATGTTCTTTTGTCCTTTTTTCTCAGTGGAGGAGGGTATATAGTGGAGTGCCACAGGGATCTGTAGTGGGACCATTGCTATTTAATATATTTGTAAATTATCTAGAAATTGGAATGACAAGTGAGGAGATTAAACTGTTCAAAGTTGTAAAAACATGTTAACTGTGAAAAATTGGAGGCAGACCTTAGGAAATTGGAAGACTGAGCATCCAAATGGCAGATTAAATGTAATGTGGACAAATCTAAAGTGATGCACATTGAGAAGAATAACCCAAACCATAGTTACCAGTTGTTAAGGTCCATCTTAGAGGTCAACACACAAGAAATAGATATACCATATTTTTCGCTCTATAAGATATACTTTTTCCCCAAAAAAAGTGGGTGGAAATAAGGGTGCATCTTATGGAGCGAATACTAACTAACCCCCCTCCCCTACCTTAATTTCTCCAGTGGACTGGCGGTCCAGCGCTGTAGGTCAGGAGCTTTCAGCCTCCTGTCCTTCCATCCAGTTTTCTCCCCAGTGGCAGCGGCAGAGTTGGAGCGGCAAGAAGGCAGGCGCGAGTTTTTCACTTCCTGCCTTGCCGCTCCATGAATGGCGGTCAAGCGCTGTAGGGCAGAAGCTTTCAGCCTCCTGCCCTTCTCTCCTGCTTTCTCCCCCCCAAGTGGCAGTGGCAGAGCGACAAGCAGGCAGATGCGAGTGTTTCGCTTCCTGCCTTGTCCCGCACCACTCTGTGAATAGAACAGGGACATCCATGCACAGAGCGGCGCGGGACAAGGCAGGAAGCAAAAAAACTCACACCTGCATGCTTGCCGCTCTGCCGGTGCCGCTTGGAGAGAGAAAGCAGGAGAGAAGGGCAAAAGGCTAAAAGCTTCTTCCCTACAGTGTTGGACTGCAATTCACGGAGCGGCAAGGCAGGAAGTGAAAAACTTGCGCCTGCCTTCTTGCCCCTCCTACTCTGCTGCTGCCACTAGGGAGAAAGCCGGACCGCCGGAGGAGTTAAGGTAAGGGGGGACCCTGCCTGCTTGCCCTGCCACTAGGCTGCTAGGCCTGCCTGCCTTGTCCCGGTCTGCCCTGTGCCTGTCCCGGCCTACCACTAGACCACCAGAGGGGGGACAGGGTACAGAGCCTGGCAGGAAAAATTTGGTTCAGAATGTTTTTTTCTTGTTTTCCTCCTTTAAATCTTGGGTGCATCTTATAGTCAGGTGAGTCTTATGGAGTGAAAAATACGGTAGGTGTCATTGTAGACAATATACTGAAACCTTCCACTCCACCTTCGCTGAAATCATCATAAGCAATTAAGGAAAGATTTATAAACTAAAAAGAGTTTTACCTCATGCAAAATTGTGATTTAGATTCTAAAGTATCAACTGCAAGATTTTGGTGTAGTCCTCTAGGCTTTTTTGTAGAGGGGAGAATCAATATCTAACTTGTGCCTGGAAAACTTGTACTTTAAGTGTTCGGTGGTCGCATCCACAACAGCCTTCAGCTCTCACCTCTCCAGCACCGGACACAACCGCCTTATTACATCAAGCAGTCACCACCAGGAGAGGTGCCGAATTTCGCGAGAGTCCACGAGATTACGTACACAAGCACAAGCTGCACTGCCTCCAATGGTTACCTTACGTTCTGGAACATTGCCCGCCTCACTACTGTAACATCATGCAAGCACTTTCCTGCACCTGTACGTAATTGTCTTCTCCACTCCACCTCACAATTGCGTACAGATGCAGGAAAGCGCTTGTGTGAGGTTACAGCAGTGAGGCGGGCAACGTTCCAGAACAATGGTAACATACCAAGGGCCTCAAAATAGTACTTGGTGGGCCACTTGCGGCCCGTAGGCCGCCATTTTGAGACCTCTGCTCTAGCTCATCACAGCAGCCAAAAATGACAGCAGCCAAAAATGCAAACAAAATGTTAGGAATCATTAGAAAAATTATGGTAAATAAGATGAGGAATATTATAATGCCTCTGTATCACTCCATGGTTTGACCTCACCTTAAGGATTGCATTCAATTCTGGTCGCCATATCTTAAAAAAGATATAGTGTAATTAGAAAAGGTTCAAAGAAGAGCGACAAATATGATAAAGAGGATAGAACTCCTCTCATATAAGGAAAGATTAAAGAGGTAAGGGCTCTTCAGCTTGGAAAAGAGTTGGCTGAGGGGAGATTTGATTGAAGTCTACAAAATCCTGAGTGGTGTAGAATCCAATTTTTTACTTTATCAAAAATTACAAAGACTAGGGGACACTTGATGAAGTTACAGAGAAATACTTTTAAAACCAAAAGGAGGAATTTTTTTTTTTCACTCAGAAAATAGTTAAGCTCTGGAACTTGTTGCCAGTGAATGCGGTAACAGTGGCTAATGTAGATAGGTTTAAAAAAGGTTTGGACAAAATTTTGGAGAAAAAGTTCATAGTCTGCTATTGAGACAAACATAGGGCAAGCCATTACTTACCCTGAGATCTATAGCATGGAATGTTGCTACTATTTGAGTTTTTGCCAGGTACTTGTGACCTGGATTGGCCACTGTGGAAACAAGATACTAATCTAAATGAACCATTAGTCTGACCCAACATTTTTATTCTTGTATTCTTATTCTTAATAATGATAAGAAAGAATTAACTCAACATCCTTTCAATACAAAATAAAGTTTAACTACAAAAAATGGAGATAAATGCCTTCCCAGCAGTCTTAGATCCCCCATTCCCCCAAAAGCTTTGGTTAAAAAAAAAAAAAAGTTTTCAATTGTTCCTTAAACTTTGCTAACATTGATCCTGTGCACAGCATATCTGGAAGCTTGTTCCAAAGACTAGGAGCCAACCTCCCCCAAAAAAGAAAAGAAAATGCACCTTTCCTGATTATCTCCAAACATGCTCTCCAAACTGAAGTGAGTTCCATATAGTGGCTGGTGGTTCACCGTAAAGCCCATCCTGGATTTCAGAGAACTGTCAATAAGACAAAATAAGCCAACTATTGAGCATAAAAGGCTATATGCATCAAAATCAGAATCTTAATTTGAATACAGTAACCGGAAGCCAATTATTTGCAGAGCTGGCAAACATTGATGTTTGCAAGTTAATGTACCACATCTCTTTGTCCCAAGGTAGTATTTAAGGAGAAGTCCAGAAACTTGCTAAGTGCTGAAATCCATTTGTCGTACAGCATCCTCATGAAATCCTAGATATGTTGTTCAACCAGCTTATTTATTGAGTAATAGCTATGTGGGTAATTTTACAAGTTTTAATATTTTCACCAGATTCTCAATGATGAATAAGGTATTAAATTAATAAATTTGTAATCACCTCTTTTTTCTCACTGGGTAGAGGAGGTATTTTTGGATTTAGTTCATGCATTTTTCAGTTGTCATTCAAGGTGTCTTTTTGTTTAGGTATAGTAGATATTTTCATGTGCTTAAAGGGTTCACAATTTAAGTTTAACCCTCCGTTACCTTAGGTACAAATAATTTTACAAATATCACTAGAAACAACAGTGGGATTTGAACCAAGCTTCTTTTTAAAGATTGTAGATTATAAGTAATTAAAATAAATAAAAAAACAAAAAACCTATAAGCAAACAACTAAGCTACTCCTCTGTTCAAAGCCCAATGTCTCATTTTCTCAGAGCCTTACTACTACTATTTATCATTTCTATAGCACTGAAAGACATACACAATGCTGTACATTTAATATTTAATAGATGGTCCCTGCTCAGAAGAGCTTACAATATAATTTGGACAGACAGAGAGGGCATCTCAGGGTTGTGAATTTTTTTAGCAGAAGGAATGATACGATGAATATACAGTAGGTATCTGGCCATGAGTGGGGGTTAAGAGTTGAATGTAGCTTCAAAAAAGTTGGCTTTTAGCTTGGATTTGAATACTGCTAGAGGTGGAGCATGATATATTACCTCTGGAAGCCTATTCCAGGCATACAGCACAGCAAGAAAGAAAGGACAGAGTCTGGAGCTGGCGGTGGAGGAGAAGGGCACATATAAGAGGGACTTAACCCGATGAACGAAGTTCATAGGTGGGAGCAGAGGGAGAGACAAGTGAGGAAATATACTGAGGGGTTACAGAGTGAATGCACTTGTAAGTCAATAAGAGGAGTTTGGACTATATTCAGAAAAAGATGGGGAGCCAATGATTGACTTGAGGAGAGGGGTAATGTGAGTGTGTCAGCAGTGGTGTACCAAGGGGGGGGGCGGGGGCGATCTGCCCCGGGTGCATGCCTTAGAGGGGTGCACAGCCGGCCAGGTCTGGGTCATCCGGTGCCAGTCCGCGCAGGGCCAGCAAAATCACATTGGGGTCATTGGCAGCGTCTGGGCTGCAACAGCGATGAACGGCATCGGCGCTCCCCCCCCCGTGATGCAATTCATGATGGGCAACATGCCCCCCCCCCCGATAACACTTAAGATCGGCAACGGGCCTCCTTCTACCCCCGGCATCAACAGAACTTCAGATCGGCAATGCGGTGCTCCCTCTGACTGAACTGCATTGCCAATCTGAAGTTCTGTTGATGCCGGGGGTAGAAAGAGGCCCGTTGCTGATCTTAAGTGTCATTGCGGGGGTGGGGGGGGATGTTGCCGATCTTGTTGCCAAAATCGGAAACGTGAGAGGAAGGGAGAGACATGGGCCTGTGGTGGATGGAGAGATTGAGAGAAGGGGGCAGATGATGGAAGTTGGGAGAAGGGGGAAAGAGAAGAGGGCAGATGATGGAAGTGGAGAGAAGGGGAAGAGAGAAGAGGGCAGATGATGGAAGTGGAGAGAAGGGGGAGAGAAAAGAGAGCAGATGATGGAAGTGGGGAGAAGGGAGAGCAAATGCTGAATGGAAGTGGAGAAAGAGAACACATACTGGATGGAAGGAGGGATAAAGAAAAAGGACATATGCTGGATGGGGGAAGAAGATAGAATTAGTGAGATAGTAGTGGGGTGAAGGAAAGGGGTAGCATTCTGTGGGTAGACACAGTGAAAAGAGGGAAACTGAGGACTGCATATTAAGAAAGAATTTAATTTAGACGGAGGCAGAATATAAAGAAGGAAGACCAGAGAAGGAAAGGGAAGAGAGAAAGAGGAGAGAGAGATGCCAGAGAATGGGGAAGGAGACAGAGATATCTGATCTGAGCCGAGGAAATGAGAAGAGAGAGATGCTAAAAACCACAGGGGGGAGGGAAAGAGAGATGAAAGGAGAAAGATTTCAGACCATGAGGGAACAGAGGGAAGATGATGGATGCAAGACCAAAGGGGGGGGTGTCTAGAGGAGAGATGGCAGGGGGAGACAGTCAGTTTCTGGAAAGGGCAGACAGTGGATGGAACGGGCAGATGCTGGATTGAAGAGACAGGGCAGACGCTAGAAGGAAAAGAGTGAAAAGAAGATAAAATCAGAAACCAGAGACAACAAAAGGTAGAAAGAAATCATTTTATTTCTATTTTGTCATTAGAATATATCAGATTTGAAATATATATCCTGCTAGGGACATAACTGGGGACTGCAAAGCCCAGGCAGTGCTTCTTTAGCTAGATGGAAGGGATAGAGAAAGAGGGCACATGATGGAAGGAGGGGATAATTAAAAGGAGGGCACATGATAGGGGGAAAAGGATTGAGTTAGGGAAATGCTGGAGGGGGTGAGGGAAAGAGGTGGCGAGCTGTAGGTAGACAGTAAAAAAGGAAATAGATGAGAGGGTAGTAAGAATGTATTCTAGATGGATGCAGAAAATAAATTGAAAAGGAAAATGAGGGAAGAAAGGGATTGCAGAAGAGAGGTGTGGGAGAGGGAAGGAGAGGAGAGAGATGCCAGATCAATGGGGGTGAAAGGAGAGATGGAGGCATACAGTTTCTGGAAGGGTCATAGAAGGAGAGAAGATGCCATATAGGGGCAGAGAGACGGCAGACAGTGGATGGAAGGAAGAGAGTAACAAGAAGATGAGGAAAGCAGAAACCAGAGAAGACAAAGGTAGAACAAAAATTTTCTATTTATTTATTGCTTTAGCAGACATGTGTCACTATTTCTGTGGTGTTGCATTATATGCAGAGTCCATGTTCTTGCTGGTTCAATTTAGCCTTTGTCTATGTATTTATATTTTATCCCCCCTTTTACAAAACTGTGGAGCGTTTTTTAGCACCAGCTGTGGTGGTAGCAGCTCTGAATTCTATGAGCGTCAGAGCTGTTACCACCGTGGCTAAAATCCACACTACAGTTTTGTAAAAGGGGGAGGAGAGGTTAGTTTGTGATGACATATTCCATACTAGGCAAAGGTGTTTTCTGTGTTCGAAAGACATGGTTTTCTGTTAGGATTGACGGTGTGGGATTGATCTGTACTAGTCTGGCTTGTTTAGTTTTACAATGGGTGTATTGATGTTATACTGTTCACTGCAGTATGTAAGATGCTGCCTTTTCCTGTGTACTCATGTGTGACGTGTGGCTTATTACTAAAAATCATGTTTTTCGTACAGATGGGGGGAGTGTCAAAAAATGATGGTCCCCGGGTGTCACATATGCTAGGTACGCCACTGTGTGGCGGCTCTCACAGAATATAAGTCATGCAGCAGCATTTTGAACGGACTAAAAGGGAGAGAGATGGTTGAGTGGAAGACCTGAGAGAAGTACATTGTAGTAGTCTAAGCAAGATAAGGGTTTTGGTAGTGCACTCTTCTTCAGCCTAAAGAGGGAAGATACATGTCTGTGCCATAGTTGGAAGCAAAAATGACAATGGATGCATCCTGATTCACAGCCAGCATGGCTACTGGAATCAGAGAACAGCAAACTCACTTGTTTCACTTTTCTTTCAGAGTGCTCTCACTCTTTTCTTCTAATATGAGCTGTCATCTGTCTCTCTACTTTCCTTCTCACAGGACATGGTCATTAAATTGTAGAAAATTCCCCTGGTTCCATGAAATACCTGTCCCTCTGCAGCAGGGATCTCTTCTAAGAGAAAACTCAGTGCACTATGCTAGTCACTGCTGGGTTGATAAAGAATTGTGAAATTTATGCTTTCCCTTTCTTATTCCAGTAACAAAGACTAGAATCCGGCCTGGTTGCCTTCCTCATAATCTACAAATATTTTTCCTCCCTGTCTATGTCCATCTTTTTTTTTTTTAACAAATGAACATATTTTTTATTCTGTGATGTAGAGGCACACAGATGCATGTAAGCACATACATACACATAAACACATGTATGTGTGTGTGTGTGTGTGTGTGTATCTATCTATCTATATACACACATGTATATAGTATAAACTTTTTATACATATTAAAACAAGTTTTAGGGAACAAAAATTAGCCTTTTTGCATGTGCTGGTATGGCAACCTTTTAAGGCATCTATGAATTATTACTTTGGTTCGGCATGAGTGCAATAAGAAGAAATGTACTTCATCTGTAATACACTGTGTAGACTAATATCAGCTCCTTTTTTCTTATATTGCAGTGAGATATTGATCTGGTAAAATGGCACCATATTGGAGCTGTCTGTTGAGGTATTCATCATACTGTCACATCCCTAGTGCCTTGGAGTTATTGAAAACTAGAACTGAAGGAGTTCTGTCAGCATATGTTGCAAACAATATATAGAAAAGTCCTGAAAAATCATCTGTTAGAGGTAGTAGTTCCCTGTTTTTAGCTGGCATATATTTTTTTCCTAACAATAAAACCTTTCTATTTTAGGAATACAGCTTCCCATAGACTGTTCATTGCTTTTAGTATCTATTCTGAGGTCCTGGGTAGAATTTGATACTGTAGTCACTTTTCCACTTTTATTACCTTTAACTGCTGCTGTTGATGCATATAAATTTATTTCTTTGGGAGTAATATGGTAGGGGCAATGAAGCCATAGCTTGTAATGTTTTTATTTGATAGTTGTGAAAAGGTAAACCAGTGAATGTGGAGTGAGTTTTTAGTTGTATTCCCACACTATAACATCGGCTAATTGCTAAAAGTGCCTTAAAAATGTTCTAAAAGATGCTGCCAGATTTTTTTCTAAGCAGATATGTAAGGCCATTTTTTATATGATGCCTAAATATGAGCTTAAAAGTATTGTGTGTATGGATGATAAACTTATTATTTGTCTTTCAAAACGACGCCTCAGCCCCACCACTCCACCGCATATAATGTTTCATACCTCGGGAAGCATATTGTGGCGCTTCATCATTGGCTGTCGATTTATATAGGGCAAAATTTGCCCAAAGAAACTTGTTGCTGCAGGAACCTTCTGGTGAACAAGATGAGAATGAAAATCTCACTTGTGTTCTCCCCTACTCAAGAGCAGTAAAAGCAGTTGTGGATATGTTTAGGAAGTACTGGTTTATAGTACAACCCCACAAATCCCTAGAAGCTTTTCCCAGGATAGCATACACACGAGGGATTACTTTAGGGCAACGATGCAATTTCCAAAAGTATGGAGTCCGTCCTGAGGAGAGGGAGGTGGGAATCCACGGTGTATGTGGCCGATGCCAATGGTGTCCCTCTGCCATTCAAGGGGTCTCTTGGGAGGTCCCGGGGAGATCGATCACTTTAAAATCAAAACAGGTTACGGATTGTAATTCACAGGGGGTTATTTACTCCATTGTGTGTCCTTGTGACCTCATATACGTGGGACGTACAAACAGAAAAATAAAAACAAGATTGACTGAACACAAATCTCGTGTTCTTAATCAAATTATGCATGCTCCGTTGGTTGAACATTGGGTGAAATTTAAGCATACTATTAGCGATTTTAGATGGCGTGTTATAAATAAAGTGACAGGGTGGGCTGGAGAGGGAGATCCGGTTAAATTAAATGAAAGTGAACAAAGATTCATTTTTAAGTTGGACACTGTTGAACCGCGCGGACTCAACAGCGAGATTGAATGGGGGACACTGTAATTCTAGCCAGGACCAATCAATCGCAGGGGGCGGAGTTTTCTTTAAAGGGAGTATTTAAATCGGGACCGGAGGACGCCGCCGCCATCTTTTTCTCGCAAACTATAGGAGTCGGATGACAGCGGCACCCTTGGTAAGCACGCTTTGAAAAGTTTTTTAGATATACAAATTTATGAAGGGCGGGACACAACTGTATGTAACAGCTCTTTTGTTCACCTTACAGGGAGACCCTTGAAAAAACACCAGTACGTGTGAAACATGTCGGGTCTGACTCCCTGGGTTTTTTGGCTGAGGATAAGTACTATCTACTTTTAAAATTATAAGATGATGGGAAATAACTCCAAACTGTTTTGAAATATTTATTTCTAAAGAATTTACACAAATAAGTATTAAACAAGAAAATTAAAAAATTAAAAATATACTTTTCAAAAATCGACAGCCAATGATGAAGCGCCACAATATGCTTCCCGCGGTATGAAACATTATATGCGGTGGAGTGGTGGGGCTGAGGCGTCGTTTTGAAAGACAAATAATAAGTTTATCATCCAGACACACAATACTTTTATACTTATAAGATTGGACTGGATATATCACATTTACATTTTTGCCATATTTTATTTGCTTCAAGTAAATATGAGCTTAGACATTTGCAGAATATATATAAAAATCAAGTACCAAATATGTCCATTTTCAAAACTGCAAAACATCCATCTTGCTTTTTTTTTTCTTTCAAAAAAATGGGTGTGTTTGTGCTCCATGTGTCTTTCTTTTTGAACTATTAAAAAAAGAATAATACTCAAATTAAAAATGCACAAAACAAGTCATTGGGATGTAGTATACTGGCCACATAGACATCCCAGCAGAGCGATGGGGCACCTTAGGGACACTACAGTGAACTTCATGTAAAGATCTGAGGTATACTGTACATCCCATCATAATCCCCTTCAAAACCCACCCAAAATCTACTGGACCCAGTTACACCCATATACCTGCAGGTTTCATCTACATGTAGGTACAATGGGATTTGGGTGGATTTGGGAAGGCTTACATAGTCTACCATAAGTGTAGTAGTTAGAGTGGGATATGAGCCTGAGTCCTAATCTCTGTAGTTGATTACACTGTTCACTAGGCTACCTGAGGAACATGCTTACTTCTCTACTAGGACTGGCTAAAACATTTGAAGCTCTCGTACAGGCTGGTTTGTAGTGTTTCATTCACATCTTTGGGGTATGGGAAGGAGTAAGTGACCATTGGGAGAGTATGGGGAGTCATGCGTCCATCCCTCCAGTGGTCATCTGATCAGTTTGGACGCCTTTTTGGCACTTATTCATTATTAAAATAGGTCTAGCTCTAAACATCCAAATTGTGCCCTGAACGTATTTTTAAATGTTTGATTATGGCAGAAAAACATCCAAGTCATAAGCCTGCCCTAGTACCGCCCATGTCACACCTCTAACACACCCCCTTGAAATTTAGACAAACTACTGATCAACAGTATAGATATCACTCTAGAACATAAGTTTTAAAAATAGTGAATTGGAAGATTTTGGTGTGAGAAACATCCTTCTGCCACTTTTTGGATATTTTTCTTTTTTGAAAATGAACTATTTTTGTTTTAAGTTTGTCTGGTCATTTGATGAGAATTTTAGTAATTTGCCTTGTTTTGTATAAAATGACAGAGTGATATATCTGCTCATTGTAATAAGTTGCTAGACCCGTTAAAATGGAATTTAGGAATAAAAATGAAGAACCATATGTTAGCAACTTTTAGTGTCATAGTTTTAAGAGGTACAGTATAATCATAATTTCATTCTTTAATTCCTTTTCATTATTTCAGATTCATCTGTATTAGAGGTTTTTCCATTCACGGTCTCAAACATTAAATAATTTTAGAAAACAAAATTATAGTTGCCAGTTTGCTAAAGTTAAGCAAAACTTTCCAGAGGAGGAGGGAGACATTGTGGTCAGCCACAGGGAAATATGCATGGCAGAGCAGTGACATGTAAAAATTATAATATCCAAGTTTATTACATAAGAACATATGATGGCCTTACTGGGTCAGACCAATGGTCCATCAAGCCTAGTAGCCCGTTCTCACAGTGGTCACTAGTACCTGGCCATTTTCTACAATAAAATTAATAACTTACTAAGGGCTCCTTTTACTAAACTGCACTAGAGGGATTTTTTTTTAGCATGGGGTGGTGAGATAAATTTTCTGATGCTAATAGCATTCCTATGAGTATTGAAGCATTTACCTCGCCAACCTGCACTAAAAGTCTCTAGCACCATTTAGTTAAACCCAGTATAAGAGTATAAGTTATAATATGATTGTGTATTTTAATCAAAATATTGAACACTGACTTAAAACCTCCAACATCATCGACCATGGGGATTTCTGAAGAAATATGCATGCTTAGCGATTCTGTACCTATTGAGTGTGCCAACTTTTAAAAGTTTTTGAGAATAGCAGTTGTAGCAGGATTGCTGCAGGAAAGGTAAAGACACATGGAGAGGTATAATTGATAGTGTGCCTAAGTCTGAGGTTGGATGTTTTATGCAAGCTATCCACAACCCCAGTAGGAAAAATGTCCATTTTCAAAGCTGCCACAGGGATGTTGGGGATTTCAGGCAGGGGGAATCCCCATCACCTGAGCTGGCAGGAATCCCCCAAACTGGCTCAGCTGATGGGGATTCCTCTGCCGTGATCAGGGAAGGTAGTTGGGTACGTCTACAAAATTTGCTTTTGTATGTTTTTCATGTAGATGTTTTTATTTTTGAAAATGAGCTAGCTATAAGTTTTGGTCCTTAAGACGTCTTCTTTGTGTAAATTACCATTTAAATGACAATTACTCTCTGGAAAAGGTCTGGGAAAGGATGCAGGATTGCAGTGTGCAGGATTGCAAGCTGAAGATCTTACGAACAGCATACCTCGAATACCTAGGAAGTTAAGTCACAGTAATTTTTGGGCCTCAAGGAGATATCGCCAATTCTTGGGAGTGCCTTAATGCCATAGATCATTTCAAAGCTCAAGTCAAAGATTTGGAGGGATCAGGACCCCCAATCTTCAGGCTCCTGCTCCACAGCCACTCCCAAGAACAATTATGATGCCAAGTTGTCAGCCAGGCCTCCACGCTTCGGGGGGAGATTATTGGCCTATTGGGAAGCATGGATGGAGATGACTACAGATTGCTGGTTGCTGGATGTCATACAAGAAGGTACAAACTTCAGTTCTTGCATTCCTTCCCAAACTTCTATCTAGATTCTTTGGTGGGGAAGCCAGAGAAAGCAGTCTGAGTCTGAGCAATGGTACAAAGACTACTAGATCTGGAGACGTGGAGGGGCATAATAAAAAAAACCAGTCTAAGTCCCTTTTTGGCCTAAGTCCATAAACGTTCAAAGCAGAAGCTGGGAAAGTGTCCATAACCAAACCAAATGTCCTTGTTTTGATTATGGCCTTCCTCTGCCTAAACGCCCAATCACCACTATGTCTAAAAGTACACCCACATGACTTCTACACTTTTTAGCCATAATGAAACAAAAAAACGCCTAAGCCCCAAACGTCCAACAGAAGGGCTTTTAGGTGAAGGAGGAGCCAGGCCTTTGCCTAAAAGCTGGATTCTGTAACTGGTGTCTGTCAAAATCAACACCGGTTACAGAATTCCCCCCCACAACGGTCCAGGCAGGAGGGTGCCCAAGCCCTCCTGCCATGTCGAATCGCCAACCCCCCCCCCCCGACAACATCGGGGCAAGAGGGGAGATCAAGCCCTCTTGCCCCGCGGCAGCCGTGGCACCCCCGTCGATCCCCGGTGGCCCCCCTCCCCACCGAATACGATCAGGCAAGGAGGGAGCACCAAACCCTCCTGGGCCCGGCAAACCCCCCCAAGTACGATTGGGCCAGGAGGGAGCATCAAACCCTCCTGGCCCCGGCAACACCCCCCCGAGTACGATCGGGCCAGGAAGGAGCCTAAACCCTCCTGACCCTGGCGACCCCCCACACCCCACTACAATACGGGCAGGAGGGATCCCAGGCCCTCCTGCCCTCGACACAACCCTCCTCCCCCCAACTATTGCCTCCCAGAACCACGATCGCCCCCCCGACCCGCGACCCCCCTGGCCCACCCCACGACCCCCCACCCTCCTTCCCCTTACCTTTTCCAAGTTGGCCGGACAGACGGGTGCCAAACCCGCCTGTCCGACAGGCAGCCGACTCCAGAATGGGGCCGGATTGGCCCAGCCGTCCCAAAGCCACGCCCACAGGTGGGGCCTAAGGCGCCTGGGCCAATCAGAATAGGCCCGGGAGCCTTAGGCCCCTCCTGTGGGCAGGGCTTTGGGATGACTGGGCCAATCCGGCCCCATTCTGGAGTCGGCTGCCTGCCGGACGGGCGGGTTTGGCACCCGTCTGTCCGGCCAACTTGGAAAATGTACGGGGAAAGGTGGTGGGGGGGGTCGTGGGGTCGGCCAGGGGGGTCGTGGGTCGGCGGGGGGGGGAAATCAGGGGTTCTGGGGGGCGAACGTTAGGGGAGGGGGTTGCGTCGAGGACAGGAGGACCTGGGATCCCTCCTGCCTGTATTGTAGTGGGGGGTGAGGGGTAGGGGGTCGCCGGGGCCAGGGGGGCTTGGGCTCCCTCCTGGCCCATTACAGTAGTGGCGGGGGGGTCGCCGGGGCCAGGAGGGTTTGGGCTCTCTCCTGGCCCGATCGTACTCGGGGGGTGGGGTCGCAGGGGCCAGGAGGGTTTGGGCTCTCTCCTGGCCCACTCGAGTCGGGTCGCCGCGGGCCAGGAGAGCTTGGGCTCTCTCCTGGCCCGATGTTAATTGTGAGGGGGGGTGATGGATTGCGGCAGGAGAGATGTCTCATCTCCCCTACCGCAATGCCATCACTCCTCTACCTGAACTGCTGAGACCCACGGCCGGAAAGATAGAGCATCTTTCCTGCCGCGGGTCATGGCAGTTCGGGTAGAGGAGTGATGGCATTGCAGTAGGGGAGATGAGGCATCTCTCTTGCCGCGATGGTTGCACTGGGTAGATTGCCGGGCTGCTGAACTTATGGCGTCAGCGGCTATCAGCTCAGCGGCCCCTTTTTCGACACTTAGAACTGGTTTGACTACGTCTAAGTCAAAAAGGTCTAAGTGCCGACTAGGCAACCTGTAAATGTTTTGGTTATACCTGTTGTACGCCTAGGTGTAGGTTGGCCCACCTCCCGCCCACTGCCCGCCCTTTCCCCTCCTCTAAACACACCTCTTTTCTCTCTGTGCGTCTAAAGGTAGGGGAAAGGCCTAAGCTGTTTTTAGATACGTCTAAAAAACAGCTTTGGTTATGGGTACTTGGACGATCAAGCTTTTTGATTGTCCAAGTAGCCATTTAGGACACTTTTTAGACGTTTTTTCTTTTTTATTATTATTATTACCCCCATAGTGCCCAAGAGAGGCTGTTTCTAGATTTCAAGATGGTCAATGTGGCTCTCAAGATACCATGTTTTCAGATGATGACAAATGAGATTGGTAATTTCTTCAGTGGCACCGGGGAAATTTCTTGCCTTGCTGAATTTGACTGAGGCTCTATCTGCATATACCCATTTTCCCAGAGCATAGGAAGTCCTTGCAATTCCATGTGCTGGAATAAAATTTCCAATGTGTGGTCTTACCCTTTGGGCTGGCCACAGTACCCCAAACCTTCATCAAGGTGTGATGATGGTAGCTTCAGAACTCCTGCACAAAGAGGGTATACAGGAACATCCATATCTAGACAATTGGCAGATAAGAGCCCAGTCTGAATCTGAAGGCAGATCAGCTGTGCAAAGAGTGATTTAGATACTACAAAGACTGGGCTGGGTGGTCAACTTTCAGAAAAGTTACTTGGAAGTTTGGTTCGACACAAGTAAGAGAGAAGCTCCTGCATCAGATCCAGGAGGTTTGGAGCGAGCTAACTCTGACAGCTTGGCATTACTTGCAGGTGCTGGGATTAATGGTGGTGACCATTAATATGGTTCCCTGAGCAAGGCCACACTTGCATTCACTCCAGTATATATGCTTTTCTCCTGCTGGTGACGACAGAGGAATGTTCTGCAGCAGCAGCTATCTTGGACAGCAGAAGCATGCCATAGTTTAGCCTGGCAGTTGGAGCCACAGTCTCTAGCCAGAGGAGTTCCCCTTCGAATCTCAGCATGAGTGATTCTGATGACAGTTATCAGCCTAAACAGCTGGAATGCACAGTTCATGGACAATTGATCAACTCATTGGAACTTCAGGTCATCCACTTGGCACTTAAGGCATTCATGAGCATGCTGCAGAGCTAAGTGACACAAGTTTTCTCAGACAACGCAATGGCAGTAGCCTGTGTCAACCTCCAGATAAATTTGGTTTATTATCTCCCCTGTAAAAGACATAAGTGGAAACAGTATAGTAATATTGTGTGCGTAGATAAAAAAAAATTTTAACTCCCAAACTGTGCAGCAATCTTCACAGTGGGGCTAAATAAATGTTAAATAAAGTAGGCGATAATGGGGAACCTTGTGGTACCCCACAAGAATTACTCCAGGAAAAAGAATAACTTCCTCACTAAACACTTGATAACATCTTTTTCTTAAAAAGCCCTCAAACCATATATATTATACTAGTCTTTAAGCCTGTTACATTAACGGGTGCTAGAATATATGTCTGTCTGTCTTTCTTTCTGTCTCTCTCCGTACCCCTGTCTTTTTCTTTCTGTCTCTCTTCCTCCCACTGTCTTTCTTTGTGTCTGTCTCTCTCCCTGGCTTCCTTTGTCTGTCTGTCTCTCTCCCTGCCTCTGTGTCTTTCTTCCTTTCTTTCTATGTCCCTCCCCACTTCCCTGTGCATCAGCAGCAGTATTTCCCTCCCCCCACTTCCCTGTGCAGAAGCAGAAGCCACTTCCTTGTTCAGCAGCAGCAGCAGCAGCAGCAGCAGTATTTCCCTCCCCCTCCACTTCTTTGTGCAGCAGCAGTATTTCCCTCCCCCTCTACGTCCCTGTGCAGCAGCAGCAGCAGCATTTCCCCCCTCCCCCACCTTCCCACGGTCTGGCTGGCTCCCTTTGTTTGACTGGTGGGACTTTGGCTTCCCCACCAGTATTATTCCTAATGTGTTTGAGTAGAGAGAAGAAATGTGTGCTGCTCAACAACCCATTGACTGTCTTATAGTGTCCGCTAGAAACTCCCTGTTAGAGAGAGTATGCAAATATGGAGATAGTTTCCTCTGGCCTTTGGTACCTTTGGCAGATTAATATATGAAAGACACAACACATTTTCTGAATATCCTGTCTCAACTTGATGCAAAATCAGAAAATATATGATTATTGGTGTTGGATATTCAGGCTGAAGCTTATGAGGTGGTAAAGACAGCTTTAGACAATCACCCCAGACCGTTCATAGTCCTTACTGGGTTTTTTTTTATTAGAACTGTGAAATTTGGCATTGTACAGTTATGAGAAGTGGCCAAGTATCCCTCAGTCTCTGGTCTCCTTCAGCAGATGTGTTTTTGCTTTGTTTTTCACCCTTTATTGTAAGGAACACTTTTTGTTTGTAAAGTAGTAGTGGTATATGATAGTGCGCTTTAAATTGAGGGAATCCTTCTCCGACACAGGTACGTCTCGTGAGAGGACCCACTGCAGCGACGCTAGGTGGAGAGCAGGGAGGCTTGTTTGGCGCGCATGCGCACTCCTACCGGCCACATCGCGACAGATCAGGGATCAGGGAAGCATGCGGTAAGAGTGCGCATGCGCGCTTAGTATTTTATTATATAGATTGTATACTGCAGTTCTATCACAGTGTCCATATAGTGTTTCATCCACAGGATTAGTCAGCATCAATATCAAAAAGAAAACGCTATAGTGTACTAACACCAAGCACCATTCAGGCACAATGCTACTGCTTGTTTCTTCCACATACCAATACCCTGACAGGGAATCCCCGTTTCACCGGTCAGGGCTGCGTCAGGGCATAACACTCCAACTGCAATGCTCACACACACTGCAGCAAGCTTGGGCTAATCCACACCCGATTTCAGGAAAAATGGCACTGGTGCTCACAGACGCTCAGGCAAAGCCTCAAATCGAGGTACAAAACTTCTCCCACTCAGGGAAATTCACCAATGGGCTAGTTAAGGCAGGGTAGACTGAAAATATAATTGGATCCTTAAACAAACTCATCTTTCACAAGGGAAACCATTCCCCTTTATACCCCAAATTCAGTCAGATCGCCGAAGATACTGTTAAGTCTATTACATGAGCATATCCACAGAGATGAAAAACACTTCCACTTATAGCAGGAGTATCCGATTAGGATTAGAAGGGGAGGGACCCAGCATGTAAGGGAATATAAACACATCTTCCTAAAGAAACAGCTGATAAAGGGCTGAATTTCTATCTTAATTTTATTAAAAGAACGTTGATCATTCAACCCTGTTATTTAGTCCATCCAGCATGATAGTATTTAAATTATAGATCCAGCGCTGTTCTCACTGGCACAATAATCTTCTCCAGTTACCTCCTCTTGCCGATTGTGTGCATTTCTTCAACACAGTACATTTAAGCATATTGAAATCATGTCTAGCTTGTTTACAATGAATCACCAAAGGTTCCTCAAACCTGTTTACAGTATTTCTGTTCCTGCAATCGAGTCTTCAAATCTTGAAGTCTGTCCAATGTACAACAACAAGCAGAAAGTAATTCCATGTCATTGCTATATCGCTCAGGTCCACTAGAAAATTTGTAGGAACTAAGTGAGGACACGGCCTACAATCAAGGCTTATTGTTAAAATTTCCAGAGCTTCCTTTTGGGGAATGGAGGTATACAATGAAGCAATATCCATTGTAACCAAAAAAGAAATATCCTGCATATGCCCATTCCAGGTTTGCAGCTTTTGAAGAAAATGTGTACTATCTCTTAGCAGAGAGATTACAGATCCAAGGCATTCCTGAAGGTGGTAATCTACCTATTTGCAAAGTTACTCAAGCATAGTCTCTTGTTGAGACAATTGGGTGCCCTGGAGGTCATATCAAGTTTTTGTGGATTTTAAGTAAAAGATAGAAAACAGGCACCTTATAGTGCTGATTTGTCAGAAACTTATATTCTGCATCTGTTAGAAATCCTAATTTTTTCCCCTATTCACCACCAGTAAAATTTTCCTAAAAATCATTTCTGAAGAATCTGAGGGAAGAGGGCTATAGTTGGCTTTTATAGATAGTTGAGAATGGGCTTCTTCGAGGAGCAAGTGACGTCAGTTCTTTGAATGGCTGTTTAAACGAAGAGCTCTGTGCTGGCCTGCTCTTTCCAGTGTTTGGACTGTATTAATTGTGGCCTTTCTTTAAGATATTTTGTGCTTTTGCTGCTAAGATGTTCATGTGATCAAGTCAAAGAGTTTGAGAATACTCAGATGGATTTTGCAAGTAAGTTGGAAGACTTGGAAAATCAAAGTCGACGTTCAACTTACAATTTTGAGGCCTACCTGAAACTTCAAAGTATTTGAATGCGGAAGCAGTGGTTAATAAATTAATGGGCCATATTGATGGGGTACCTATGGATCCGGAACAAATTAAAATAGATCGGGCACATCGCGCCTTGGATTCCAATCTATTTAATTGCTTGCTTTTCTGAATTTAAAATGAAAGAATTGATTATGCACAAGGTCCGTACCATGGATGAGTTGATTTGGGATGCCTACCACATCAAAGTTTATCAGGATTTGACTGCCGCTACTATGAAGTGCCAGCGTGATCTTAAACCGATTACTCAACACCTTCGATCTAACATATTAAATATAAATGAAATATCCCTTTATGCTTTCCTTTTATTATCAAGGAAAGTTATTTTTTATTAAAACCTGTGAGGAAGCACGTCAGATTTTGGAAGGGATTGAAGGTTTGGAAGCTGGGTCAATGTCTGTGGCGATTCCTTTGCTGCAAACTCTACCTAAATGGCAGCAAATGGGAGGTGGAAAGAAATGCTTACAATGCCAAGCTTCAGCTCCAAAATTAGCCCCTACTTGAATGTGTGATTACCAGAGGGGTCCCCCCCCTTTTTTCCCCCTTTTTTGCATTGGGGCTTGTTGGACATTTTATGCTTCCAAACACTGGACTAAGCAGAATATTAGGCCATGTACAGCTGACATTATTTTCTCTCTTTGATCAGACAACGGGAATGGAGTTCTTTTGGTCTGGTCCATGGGATGTTTGAGTTTGTTGGGTGGGTGGGGGACAGGGGAATGTTTTGTTTTTTATTTATTTCCCTGACTGTTTTATTTGGCTTTGGGATCTGTTAGGTTTGCATGCTGGTACTATGTTTAGTTGTTTCTTATTTGATTTATTTGATCATGAGTGTTACGTTGATGTCCCTTAATGTTAGAGGATTAAATGTTCCCCAGAAGCGCTGTTCGCTTTTTCGTGAGATGTTATGTTTACAAGTGGATGTTGTTTTATACAAGAATCTCACCTACTGCCTTCTGGGGAGCATTTTCTTTCTCATAGTAACTATCACAGAATTTATTTAGCGTCTAATCAACTCTTTCATAAGAAAGTCAACAGGGTGGATATTCTTTTTTCTAATACTTTACCTTGGGAGATTATACATGTTGTAAAAGATAAGGAGGGGCAGTTTATATTGTTAATAGTGAGGAATAGAGACTTGGAATATAAGCTCCTTAATATATATGCGCCAATGTCCATCAGGGAGTGTTTTATGAGAGTCTTCATGAGTTATTGTTAAAACATGCTACAGATTCTATATTGATAGGGGGTGATTTTAATCTTACTCTAAACCCTTTCCTTGATAACTCTGCTGAGAGAGCTCCCTATGCTCGGGCAGATAGATAAGCTTTATATAAATTTCTTCAGCATTGGGGACTTTTGGATTTAAACCCCTTGCAACGGGATTATACTTATTATTCGGCTGTTTACCAAACTTATTCCCATATTGATATGTGGGTGGGAGCCATGGAATTATTATCTCAGATGGCACGGGTGGAGATATGTTTACAGAAATGGTCTGATCATGTCCTGGTATTGTTTTCCCTGTTACCTCGGGCTCCCAGGGTGGGGACTCGCTATTTGAGATTCCCCGATGTGTTGTTGATTGGTAAGCAGATCTTAGAATATTTAGATATTAATGATACCCCAGATATATCTTCTCTAACTTTGTGGGAGGAGTTGAATGTGGTTCTACGTAGGGCTATTTCCCTGCAGGCTTATGTTCGTAAATCTAAACTTATTGGTGAGGAGGATTTGAGAAACCAATTGGCTTCCTTGCAGGGAGATAGGAAGAGAGGTTTGCGCACTCCTGCTTTGGATCAGGCTTTTCATGATGTTCAAATTCAGCTTTGTGATTTAGAATTGAGTTTGGTAACAAGGGGAGTCGGTTACTGGCTCATCAATTAAGGAAACAACGTCTTAGAAATTTTATACCTCAAATTGTGCTTGATACTGGTGAACTTCTGGTGAGTGATGCTTCTATTCATGAAGCTTTTGTTAAATTTTTTCAGGACTTATTTAAGCTGGAGGAGACACCCTTGGAGGAGGCTATCTTAAAATTTTTACCTAGGGTGCAGCTTTGTCATTAGAGTCTTTGATTTCTCCATCCGAGGTTCTTGCCATTATTAAGGACCTGCCTTTGGGTAAGGCACCAGGTTTAGACGGTTACACTAATATATTTTATAAGACCTTTGGGTCTTCTCTAGCTCCTTTGTTGGCTAGGGTATATAATGATATCATTGCCAGTACAGTGTTATCTCATTCATGGAGGTTAGCTGGGGTATCCTTGATCTTAAAGCCAGGGATGCTAATGAGGCTCTCTATAAGGATTCTCGTGGGAATGGATTGACTATTCAAAGGTTCAGAAATAATGTGTATGTCTTCTAAAAGAAGATCACCGAGGTAAGAACTTAATAATCTTTCCTTACCATCTAAGAAAAAAAAGCTTTGGTATATCAACAGGATTTGGAACAAGAGATGGATGAGCTTCTTTATATGTTGGTGACTCTGGCATTGAACTCTGCCACAATCACTACCTTGGTAGTAACATAGTAAATGACAGCAGATAGAGACCTGAATGGTCCATTCAGTCTGCCCAACTTTCACACTCCTTATGTTTAGATTGTCTTTTCTTTAATATTTCTAGTCAATATACTATAGAAGTCTGCCCGGTATCATCATTATGTTTCCACTACCGGAGTTGCCATTGAAGCTCACTCCAGACTATCCTAACCATCCTGTCACTGGAGCTTCCATCAAAACCCTCCCAGGTCTATACTAAACCAAATCACCATATGCAGGACACAGATTGTGCAAGACTGCCCATTACCGGCCTCAGTTAGTTTTATACCATTAATTTTCCAATTAGAGATCCTCTGTATTCATCCCATGCTTTTTTTAAATTCCATCACTGTTTTCATCTCTACCACATCCTTCGGGAGGGCATTCCAGGCATCCACCACCCTCTCCTTGAAAAATAATTTCCTAACACTACTCCTAAGTTCACCTTGGGGTCTGAGGATCTGAAGGCAACAAAACAGTTTGAGAAAGCAGTAGCAGTAGCCAGAAGGATACTGGGCTGTATAAAAAGAGGCATAACCAGCAGAAGAAAGGAGGTGTTGCCCCTTGTACAGGTCATTGTGAGGCCCCACTTGGAGTATTTTGTTCAGTTTTGAAGGCCATATCTGGATAAGGATGTAAAACGAAGTGGTCCAAAGAAAAGCGACAAAAATAGTATGGGGCTTGAGCTAAAATACATGCAAGAAGAGATTGGAAGACCTGAATATGTATACTCTAGAGGAGAGGAGGAACAGGGAAGATATGATACAAACATTTAAATACAGTACTCCCCTGATATTCGTGGGGTTCCATTCCAGGAACCCCTGCGAATCTCGAAAAACTGTGAATACGGTTTTTCAAGGGGGAGCCTGAAGAGGGCAGCAGGAGAGCAGAAGGAGCCAACCAGGAGAAGGAGCCAATCAGGAGCTGCATGTCAAAACAGCTCCTAATTGGATAAGGCCCGACTTAGTGCAGGAAGAGGCGGTTGGAGCGTACCACGAGTGATTTCCTGCACTCGCAGCGCTCTGGCTGCTCTCGCCTGCCTCTACCGCTGCCCTCTCCTTGTCGGTGGTTCGCGGTCAGAAAATACCGCGATTGACCAGACCATGAACCGCCGACCGCGAATGGCCGGGGGAACACTGTACTTGAAAGGTATTAATATAGAAACAAATCTTTTCCAGAGAAAGAAAAATGGTAAAACTAGAGGGCATGAATTGAGGTTGCGGTTTGACAGACCAACTGACATTCCCGCCAAAATTCTAATTGGTGGACTGCTCTGTTCCCAGTCAGGCCAGTGAATCCACTATTTCCAAAGTCACTTCAGACTTCAAAGCATACCCTGAAGAAAGCCACAACATGATGGCTGAAACGTTGGTTTCTACCTGATGAATACGCAGCGAGACCTGGAAACCTGCAACAAGCACTCATCCCCTTGTTTCCCAGTTTATGAAAGGACTATTCAACTCCAAACCTCCACTCAAGTCACCTCCAGTTGTCTGGAATCTTAATGTAGTCCTAGCCTGTCTGATGAAGCCGCCATTTGAATCAATGGCAACTACTCATCTTAAATTTCTCACTTGGAAAGTGGTCGTCTTGATCTCTATCACTTCTGCTCATTGAGCGAGTGAACTTCAAGCGTTGGTTTGTGACCCACCTTTCACAGTATTTCATCATGACAAGGTGGTTCTCAAGACCCATCCTAAATTCATCCTAAAAGCAGTCATGGAATTTCACCTGAATCAATCCATTGTGCTTCCAGTTTATTTCCTAAAGCCTCATTCTCATCCTGGAGAAATAGCTCTATACATTTTGGACTGTAAGCATGCCATGGCTTACTACCTACAAAGGTATTCAGTTCAACTGTTCATCTCATTTGATGTTAATAGATTGGGCCTCCCTGTCACCAAACAAACTATTTCCACATGATTACGGCCTGTATTTTCTTCTGCTATGCTCAGGCTGGGCTGCATCTCGAGGAACGTGTTAAAGCATACAAGGTCCAAGCTGTGGCAGTATCAGTGGCCTTTTTGTGTTCTACTCCTGTTGAAGATAATTGCAAAGCAGCTACTTGGTCATCACTTCACACATTCACAACTCACTACTGTCTAGAATCCTATTCCAGACGAGATGGTCATTTCGGCCAAGCAGTATTACAGACTTTATTTTCTTCTTAATGGCCAACTCTTACTCCATCCCATTGCAGCAAGCTAGGGAGTCCCAAATGTGAGAATATACTGCCTGCTTGTCCTAGGACAAAGCACAGTTACTTACATTAACAGGTGTTATCCATCCCATATTCTTATATCCATCCCATATCCCCTGGTAGGCTTCTTAGCTTGCTTATGGAACTGAGGTACCGCAAGCAGACATCAGGCGGGAAGACACTCGTGTATACGTGGTACGGGCAGTTGCAAAGTTTCTAAAAACTTAATTAGCAATGCAGTTTTGACACTTTCAGTACCGGGCTCCAAAGATGAAGTCACCCACATGTGAGAATATCTGCCTGCTGTCTCTGGATAACACCTGTTATCTAGAGACAGCTATCCTGATAGCTAACTGTGCTATCCTGCACCTGCTAGAAATGACTTCAGCTAATCTAAGGAAGATTCCAGTATTGGAAATCTCTCAAACTGACAGTTTAGAAGGAGCTAGAAGTTGGTAGAAGCCTAGGAGGGCCTTGCCTTATTCAGAGAGAAGGTGCTAGTGGCAGTAGAATACTCCCTCTTAAGTATTTAAGCCCAGCCCCTGCTATCTCACTTTGACTTAGGTTTTCGCCCATCTCTGACCTTGCAACTACAGGGTGGTCCCTTCACCTATGCCTGAAGCAACAGCCTAACTAAAATAATCATTTGGTTCATACTTTCACAGGCTGGCCAGTAAAGACATTTGCTAGAGGAGCAAAGATTCAAGAAGGGACAAGAAGCAAAACTAAACAGTTGCTGCCTTGTTTTAATGGACAGGAATGGGGAATCTGTTCACCCCTACATAATCCAAAAGAAAGGAGTAGGAGGTCAGTTTGTGTTTCTGCTACAGCAACCAGGATGCCTTTTTCATCTATCCAGGGCTGCAAGGTATAACAATCTACTATTTATTACCATTTTGTCTGCTGGAGCTACCTACCAACAACTGGAAGTTGTGAAAAACTATGAGTGAATAATAACTGAGCACTGGCATATGTTTAACATCTTTCAATATAAACAACAGATCAAAAGCTTGAACAGGACATTAAATCATCCAAACAATTACAGGAAACTTTAATGAAAGACAATATCAATCTTAGAAGAAAGATGGAGAACTTAGAAAATAACTCCAGATACAATAACTTAAGAATCATTAATTTTCCTAGGCTTCCACTGATACCTCCTAGAGAAATGTTTAAAAGATATTTTCTTGAAGTTTTGGGGGCCTCAGAAGATTCATTACCTCCTTTATCAAGAGTCTATTATTTACCTAATAAGATTAAATTACCAAAAAAGCCGTCGGATCAAGGACTATTGGAGGTATCAGAGTTATTGGAAAAATCAGATAAAGAGGTTCTAGAATCGAGCACTTTGATTATAACAGTAGCTCTCTCTATTGATAAAGTATGGTTGTTAAAACTGTTCTTTAAAAATAGACAGAAAGAATTTATGGGTTGTAAAGTGCAGGTATTTCCTGATTTATCACGAGAGACGCAAAGGCGTCGTCGTGAATTTCTTTTGTTGAAGCCAGGTGTTATATCCTTGGGTGCTACTTTTTATTTGCGACACCCTTGTAAATGTATAGTGCATCACCGATCAGTTAAATATGTTTTCTTTGAGCCTAATCAGTTGACTTCTTTTTTAGCGCTCTCCCGATTGGAGGTAGAAAAATCATAAGCTCTATGACTATTGGTTAATCCCAGCAATCAGCCGTCCAGCTAACTTTATGAAAGAGTGTACATTAAGTTCAATTCTTCTATCTTTGTTTTATTTTATAAGAAATCTTGGATCCAAATTTGAGGACTTGAGCATTTTAGTTAATATATGATTTAATGTTATTGGAATATTTCTTGCTTTATGTAGAATTGCTAATTTGCTTTCTGTACAAGGTATTCTTGATTATATGATTTGAAAATCAATAAATATATTTAAACATAAACAACAGATGTCCTAAATTGTGTGCTTGAAAGACCCTCATCAATCTGGTGAGTAGGTTTAACCATTTAAGGAAATTAAAGTAACCATTAATTGTATTTTCATCTATGTCTGTAGAGAGGAGGAAAGAACTGTAAATAGTTACTACTTGATCAGTGACAATAAGGCATACTGTGCCTTAAATCATTTAAAGGATAGTAGTTTGGTTCAGACAGAAGGACTATGTGCGAAGGGAATTATTCTGAAAAGAAATTCTGATGCAGCTTGCTGTGGCCTCCAGATAAATCTGGATCCCAACCCTGGTCCCAAACCAACAAATTTGATGTGTTCATCTTCCACTCAGCTTCCAGGGCTTATACTAGGCAGCTGCCTAGGTGTGCAAACAAAGAGGGTTACATGTGCATTTGTATCTGTGTTGTTTTCTGTATGTCTGTTTGAAAGATGCAATTCTTTAATTGCTATGTTACTGTGAAGCAGTGTTTGTATGCTGAAA